>NC_143580.1:101550544-101707923 GCF_048544385.1 Mastigoproctus giganteus
TAATATTGATGATGGTATATCATGCTTAATGTCCAAGTTTGCAGACGATACAAAGGTTGGCAGGGTTGTTAAGGACACTACTGACATTACGCTGCTGCAAGAGGATCTAGAAAAGTTGAGCAGATGGACTGAGAGTTAGCAAATGAAGTTTAACATTGACAAATGTAAAGTACTTACATATGGGAAATAGTAACCCCAGAGTAACGTATCAACTCTTCGCTACTATACTGACAGTGGTAGAGAACGAAAAGAACCTGGGGATAATTGTGCAGGCAGATATGAAGTTTTCTGAGCACTGCAGATGGGCTGCAAGAGTAGCTCATGGTGTCTTGTCAATGATATACAGGAATTTTTGTAGCAGGGATAAGGAGGTGATGTAGAGCTTTTGGAATGAGTACAGAGAAGAGCAACATGATTAGTGAATGGAATGAAGGATTGCTCTTACGAAGAAAGGCTGCAGTTTTGCAAATTGCAGTGTCTGGAGACTAAACACCTGCAAGGTGATTGGATTGAGGTGTATAAAGCCTTGAATGGTTTCAGCAAGCTCAATGCTGATGAGATTCTTCCTCTTGCTCAGAATAATCACCTGAGAGGGCATGAATTCAAATTGAGGAAAGACAGATGTGGATAGATGTGTGGAAGTTTGCCTTTATCCAGCGGGTAGTTGGTTGGTGGAACAGACTTCCATTCCTTGTCGGCATCTCCATAGCCAGGTGGGCAGGAGCGGCAGTGCGTAGCACACGCTTCTTGATTTGACCGGTGTTCGAGCCCATGACCACCAAATACAGAGGATGTGGATAGGTAAGGGAATGACCACCGCATATCCCCAGAGCAATATGGCCTTAGTTGATAATGCTCCTAAAAACCAAATAACAACAACATCCATCCTTTGTTGTGGAAGTCGATAGCCTAAATAAATTTAAGGTTGAGCTGGACAGGTATTTGGAACGAATGGAGGGGTGAAATTGGAGTGTTTTTTTTTCTTTTTTTTTTCTTTTTGTTTTTTTTTTTTTTTTTTTTTGGCTGATGCTGCCTAAGCTTGCTTTCTTGCATCATATGCCTGTACTAATGCTAACCTCGAAGTTTTTGTTTAGCCCCAGCTATATCCTGATGAAGTATGTTAGCGGTGGGACTGCATAGGTGTTTATGGCTTTAACTGCATTCCCTCCATTCAGGTTTACTTTGAGCAGGCTTCTGAGTCTCTGGTGGTAATTTTTGGTTAGGCAGTCCTTGTTCTCACTTTGCTCTACCTTCTGAGCCTACATCATCCCCAGCTATTTGTAGGTCTCTTCCTGTCATGGCTTCAATCTCTTTTTTTTCCAGTCTTTAGCTGGTAGTTTTGGCTGATCAATTTTCTCTGATGCAATCCATGGATCTTGCATTTGTCTAGACCAAATTCCCTTCTGATACCATTACTGAATTCTTCAGTAGTCCGGATTACTTGCTGGAGTTTCTTCTCAGTTGCCACATAGAGCTTGATGTCATCCATGTACATCAGGTGGGAGAGAGTATACAGGTTTTTACTTCTTTGAGTTTATGTCCATACTTGCTGTTGTTGAGCACGGTGGATCATGGATTGAGTGCTCAACAGAACCACAGTGAGCTAAGGACATCTCCCTAAAAATTGCCTCTCCTCTTGGGATCAGTTTGGTTATGATATTCTTAACCTTGATGGTGGTATTCCATTTCACCATGGTTGCTTCTAGGAAGTTTGTCACTGTCATATTGACTTTGTAGATCTTCAACATCTATATTAGCCAGCTACGAGGCATGGAGTTTGAAGATCTTGTGATAATCGATTTAGGCCATGTACAGGTTGGGTGCTTCTTGTATGCTTGCTCTATGATTGTATCATCATTGGTTAATTGCTCCTTACAGCCTTTGCTCATCTGCTTGTATCATTCTGCTGTTTGGTCAAAATGTTCTGTCTCTCAAAGTGGTCTGATATCTTCTTGGTTATTCAACTGGTTATGATCTGGTACATCATTGAGAGACAGGTGATTGGCCTGTCTTTTGCCAGGTTTCTTGTATTTTGATCTTTAGCTTTCACTTATGTGATTCCTGGAGTAAGTAAGAAACTCTGGGATTGTCTCTGTGTGGCTTATCATTCGGCGAACTGGTCGGTTAGGTGTGTGTGTGTGAGTGAGTGAGCTTCTTGTACCAGTAGTTGTGGATGTTATCTATTACTGGGGTTTGCCAGAATGAATTTCAATTGCCATTGTTCAGTCCATCTGCCTAATTTTTCTAGATCCTGTTGCAATAGCATACCTCCATTACTGTAATTAACTTTTTCTTCCAACTCATGTATTAATCATCTTGGTAAAACACCTCCCACCATTCCCAACACGCTCCATTCAATGCCTCCTGTGGTCTTCCGTCAAAAGGATGTCAGAAGGATTTTGACAAATCTTGATGCTAAGAAAGCTCCGGGTCCCGATGGTATTTCTCCACTTGTTCTCAAAACCTGTGCTCCTGAACTTACCCCTATTCTTTGCTGCCTTTTTTCACTTTCTTATTCCAAAGGTATTTTTCCTTCTGCTTGGAAATTTGCTCATATCCAGCCAGTTCCTAAAAAGGGTGACAAATCCCTACCATCCAGTTATCGTCCCATTGCAATTACTTCTACTCTTTATATCAAAGGCTTTCGATCGTGTTTGGCATAAAGGTCTTCTAAACAAGCTTCCATCTTATGGTTTGCCAACTGTTTTTAGTAATTGGTTATCCAGTTTTCTCTCTGATCGCTCACTGAGGGTGATGGTAGATGGCTCTCTGTCTTCTAACTTCTCCATTAATGCCAGTGTCCCCCAAGGTTCAGTTCTTTCACCGACTCTTTTCCTCTTGTATATTAATGACCTTCTTCCATTGACTGGAAATCCTATCCATAGTTTTGCCGATGATAGCTTCAACTTCTCGAAAATCTGCTACCAATTCCTTAAATGCCGATCTTCGGGTAATTCTCCAGTGGGGCAAAGACAACTTAGTCGATTTCAATCCTTCTAAAACTCAGTTTTGTCTTATATCTCGCCAAAAGGATTCTTCTGCTCCTATGCTTATCTTTAGTGACACTCCGATTTCTAGGCAAAATGATATATCTCTTTTGGCGATTACCCTGACTTCTAATCTCTCTTGGCACAAACACATTACAAATATTGCTTCCTCTGCATCTAAAAAACTTGGTTTTCTCTTTTGCTCTCGGCATTACTTTTCTTCCAAACAGCTGCTCACTCTGTATAAATTGCAAATTCGCCCTGCCATGGAGTATTGTTCCCACATCTGGAGTGGTGCCCCCAAAACCTCTCTCAGGCTTCTTGATTCCATTCAGAAGAGGGCAGTTAAGTTAATTAATGATTCATCTCTAACAGAGTCTCTCCACTCGCTGTGTCATAGATGTACTGTTTCTGCTACATGCCTCTTCTACAGATACTTCCATGGGCACTGTTCTTCTGAATTGGCTTCTATAATTCCCGCTCTCTCTTTCAAAACAGTCCGAACACATGCTGCCACCAGCCAACATCCATTTACTGTCCAACCTCAAACTCACAGAACCAACTTTTCATCTTCCTCGTTTATTCATTCAACTGCCGTTTTCTGGAACAACCTTCCTTCATACGTATTTCCTGAAAATTACAGTCTACAGAAGTTCAAGTCCAATATCAACAAATATCTTCTTTCGTCTTTTCAGTCTCCAACCCAAGCACGGTACTAAGTACCATAGGAACTAATACCTCTCGTGTTTGGGGTTTACATAAAAAAAAAAAAAAAAAATCTGTGAGAGGTCATTAGTAATAACAAAAGCCTAAACCAGTTTCTCAAAAGCATCTCAACCATTTGTGTCTGTGTGACTAAAAAACAGAAACCAGCTGGAGTTGTGAACATTAAATTCACCAAGGAAAATTACCTCACTGTTAGGAAAGTTGGCCTGGAGAAAGTCAAGTTGCAATGAGAGGAAGTCAATGAGTTCCAAGTGATTAGTGGATTTGGGAGAACGGTAGAGACAACAGATGAATCTGACAGAATGAAGAGAGTTTAAGCCAGAGAAAATCAAAAAGAGGAGATTGCAAATTACCAAATCTCTGACATGGGATGTCAGAACGGACATATGCACAAGTACCACATTTGAGGCGAAAGGAATCATACAACGAATAATTTCGGTAAGTGAGATGAGCAGTTGTTGATTCAGCATATCACAATGACTGAGATTCTGTCAGAAAAGTACATGGGGTTTGCCAGACTGTAAGTGGAAATTGACATCAGTGAGACCATGTATATTTGTGAAATGAACTAGGAAGTGTTTGCACTTTTTGCACTTCTGTCTAGATGATCCTGCATTACTTCTTTAACCAATTACTTCATTATTTTCTCTGGAACAGAAGCTAACAGGTCTGTGCCATCGTGTGTAGCACACCTGATAGGATGGCCGTCCTCCCCACACTAGGTGGAAAAGACCTGGGTTTTTAGCATTAGCATTAGTAGATGTATATGATGCAAGATACCAAGCATATATAGCCAAAAAAAAAAAAACCTTCCCATTTCACCCATCCATTCACTCCAAAAGTTTGTCTAGCCTTCAATTTATTTAAGCTGTCACTTGCACAATGACAATTAGCATCCTATTGGCTAAAGGCAAATTTCCACACATCTATTCTACAACTGTATCTCCCCAATTTTTTATTTATGACCCTCAGGTGTGGAATCTGAGCAAGAGGAAGAATCCCATCAGCAGTGAGCCTGCTCAAACCACTCAAGGCTTTAATACCTCCATCTGGTCACCCCATGGGTGCCTAGTCTCCAGTGCTTCAATTTGCAGAACTTAAGCCTATCTTGGTAACAGCAACCCTTTGTTTCCCTCTCCAATCTTTTTGCCCTTCTCTGATGTAGTACTCAGTGTGTGGCCTGACCATTGTGTTATACAAGGGGATAATCACCTCATTATCCCTGCTAGCAAAATTCCTATATATCAGTGGTTCCCAAACTTTCTGAGCCCATGCCTCCCTTGACTTGTAAAATTTTCCCTGTGCTTCCATTGAAGTAAAACGTCTATAATTGTGCAATTTCTTATTTTTAATATGTTAATACAATAATTGTTAACATGAAATAATAATCAAGATATTAATTTATTCTTAGAAAACATTAATGTGATGTATAAGCTTGCTTTTTATTGCATAATTCATCAAACCTAGAAAAAGAAATGGCGACACATATTTCTTTTTCAACATTTAATTGTGATCTGTACTTCGATTTAATGACCCCCAATGCCAAAAACCCAACTTCACAAAGGTAAGATCTTGCAAATGGCACTAGTATTCGCAAAGTTTAATTCCTACATTCTGGGTATTCGTGTTTTGCTAAACACCAACAATTATGTAAAGATAACAATGAAATCTTTGCTTTCAGTGTGAAGTCTGATGTGAGACCAACAAATTGTTCTTCTTCAACAGTAGATAAATTTGATGGAGACTTTGTATTGAAGGGACCTCTAATCTGTATGTACTCTTCAAAATTTTCTGTAAACTATTTCTCAAATGTGCATGGATTGTGATAAATGCTCAACAATTACTGATTTTAATTCTTCATTTTGATGTAAAAAATTGAATGTAAAAGTGGGAAGGAATCATTTTACCTTCTTTTATTTTTTTTCTTCCAAAGTTTAAAGGCTAAAACTTTGTCTGACAGTTGTAGAATATTGGTGTCATTTCCTTGAAGAGATAAATTATGTGAATTTGAATTAATTGAATATTTTTATCAAAAATATCACAAAGATAAACAACTTAGAAACAAAATCATTGTTTACAAAGTCTTCAGCATTACAGTGGGATTCTTTGAGAAGATATGAATGGAACTCCATTCTCAGTTCATATATGTGTGATATGACATTGCCACGAGAAATCCAGCGAGAGTTACAAATGTATAGTAAAGAAGTATACTCAGTCTCCATGTCAATATATTTAAAACAGTCTGTCTTCTGTGGACGTGTTTTGATAAATCTCACTATTTCAATTACTGTTTGTAGAACTTTGTTTAGAGTGGGGCTCAGATATTGAGATTCAAGTGCTTCTCTGTGAATAATGAAGTGTGACCACACTGCATTAGGTGCTTTCTTACATATAAGCACTTGTAGTCCAGTCTGATAACCTGACATGGAATGACTACCAGCTGTACAAATGCCAACATATCTGGTCCAGCCAATTTTGTTTTCAGCCATGAAAGTATCTACGAACAAATCTTCAGCTTTCATACCGTGATTAATAGTTTTGCAGAACAATAGGTCTTTAACAAATTTATCACTGTCTGTAAACCGTACACAACATATTAGATGGGCTTCATTGTGGCTATCAGTTGCTTCATCCAGCTGAATGCCAAATTCATTGCCTTTTAATTTTTTAATTAATTTATATCTTCAGCAATATCTTGTATTTGGCGATTGATAGTGTCATCTGACAATGCACATTTAAGAGTTGTTTAGCTTCAGATTCTCCAATCATTATAGAAACCACATTAATTGCTGCTGGTAAAATAAGCTCATTTAGAGTAGCAAAATGCAACCTTGTATGATTCTATAGGAGGTTTTTTGGGGATGCTAATTTGCTTCAAAAATGTATTTTTTGTGCATTCATTCCTTGCAATTTGTGGGCAAAATTTTGCGAGGTTTATCTACCAAATTGATGTGAACACTTTCTAAGTGTCATTTCAATTTGTTGGGAAGCATGCTCTCTGCAGCCAACACATTGAAGCAGATAGCACATTGAGGATGTTCTTCATTGTCCACTATTGTGCATTTGAATCCAAAGTTTAAATAACTGTCATCATATTTTCTATATTTCTGTTTCCTTTGTCTTTTGACTCTGTTTTGTTTAAATCACAGTTTTTATTCATATTAAAATTTTTTCCATCATGGTCAACAATAAAAAAAATAATAAATTGAAAAACAAGAAACAAGTACGCGACGTAACACTGTTTTTTTTTTTTTTTTAATATAGTTACTTTTAACATATGCACAACACTAGTCTAATATAAGCTACACTACCAGTAACTCACCATATGTAAAATGTTAACATTCGTATGTGATTCTAAATCCACATACACTTAGACCAAATGATTGATTGTACTTTGAATGTGTGGTTATTTACATTAATAATACAGATCAAATAGTAGTTGATATCTAATATAAAAAAATCATTCTAAATACATTTTAATATTTACTGTGGAAATCTTTCATAAACTATTACATCGTCCGGGACACCACTAGTAAATTATGGCACCTCCCCAGGGCATCGCGATGCACAGTTTGAGAAAACCACTGCTATTTATCATTGACAAGACCAAATGAGATACTCTTGTAGTCCATCTGCACTGCTCAGAAAACTTCATATTTGATTGCACAATTACCCCCAGGTCTTTTCATTCTTCACTACATTGAGTGTAGTACCCCACAGTTGGTATGTTACTCTGGGGTTACTGCTATCCATATGCAGTATTTTGAATTTGTCAATATTAAACTTCACTTCAGTTGCTACCACTCAGGCCATCTGCTCAACGTTTTTAGATCCTGTTGCAGTAGCATATCATCCTTACTGTCATTAACAACTCTACAAACCTTCATATCATCTGCAGCTTGGACATTAAGCCTGATATATCTTCTTCAATATCATTCATAAATACAGAAAACAACAATGGGCCCAACATGGACTCCTGGGGAACTCCACTAATAACATTGACCAAACGACTGATTGATGATGTTAAAATTGGTAGAGTAGTTAATGATCACTGTCAAGCTGAGCTTCCTCAGAGAGACCTAGATAGACTTCAGGAATGGTCTGAAAAATGGCAGCTATGCTTTAATCCAACAAAGTGTAAGGTATTACACCTGAAACAGTAATCCCAAAATAACTTATTCACTTGGTGGACTTCAACTAAACCCAGTACTGGAGGAAAGGGACTTGGGTGTTATGATACGGTCAGACATGAAATACTTTGAGCATTGTAAACAGGTTCCAAGGAAAGCCCATGGTGTCCTTTCAATGATCTATTGAACTTTTGCAAGTAGAGATAGGGATGTGATAATCCCATTATATAAGGCTTTTGTTAGACCACACTTGGAATACTGTGTTCAAGTATGGAGACTGCACCTAGAGAAAGACATCGAGCTTCTTGAAAGGGTGCAAAGGCGGGTAACTCGCCTGGTGAGATCGGCAAAGGGGGCATTCTTATGAAGAACGACTTTGAATATGTAGGTTGCAGAGTTTGGAAACTAGACACCTTAGAAGAAATTTGATGATGTTAGAACTAGGGCACATAAATTCAAGTTACGGGGGGAAATGTTTAGATTGGACTGCAGGAAGTTTTATTTTAGCCAGCGAGTTATAAATTACTGGAATAAGTTGCCTATATGGGTGGTAGAGGCTGACAGTTTGGGGAAATTCAAAGGTCACCTGGATAGTACCTTCGGGTCAGGGAAGTGCATATGATGATAGGTTTAATTTCCTTTTCTTTAATTAATTATTATTATTGTTATTTATATTATTTTTTTTATTCATTGTTTTATTCGGGTTTTTTTTTTTTTTTTTTTGCTGTTTCAGCATAAGCCATAGGCTTTCTTGCACCATGTGGCCATTACTAATACTAATTGGTCCATAAAGAGCAGTGTCCATTGATTACCACTCTCTTGTCTTCTCCCATTCAACCATCCTTTTATCCATTGTGCAATAACAGGAGGAATTTTTTATGGGCCTTTTTCACAATGTTGCTAAGTTAGTCAGAATCAAGTCCAGCAAGAGTAGCATTATTTTTTTCCTTCCTGAAATTCAGATTTTTCGTCCAATAAACAGAAAATCAACTTCAGAATACAATTTATAGATAATATACACTGAGTAATTTGACCTGAGTCGCTGCTGTTCCTACTACAACCCTACTGGTCTGTAATTTCTCTTGTCACTCTTTGATCCCTTTTGTGAATTGGGGATACATTTACACATCTCCAGTCCATGGGGACTTCCTCTGAATCCAAAGAGGCTCTCATATTTATGGCTGATAGTTTGCTTACCTTGTTATCTGCCACCCTTAATATAAGTTGATAGATCCCATCTACCACAGGTACACTTTTTTTAAGTTCGACTTCAACAGTTTTTATTCCATTTTCTTCTTAGTTATTACAGAATCATTCAGCTTCCTATTGCAGTTTAATAAACTACTTTATCTGATAGAGGTGTATAAAGCCTTGAATGGTTTAAGCATGCTCAATGCTGATGGAATTCTTCCTCTAGCTCAGAAAAATCACCTGAGAGGGCATAAATTCAAATTGAGGAAAGACAGATGTAGGATAGACGTGCGGAAATTTGCCTTTAGCCAGCGGGTGGTTGGTTGGTGGAACAGACTTCCATCCCTTGTGGTGGAGGTTGATAGCCTAAATAAGTTTAAGGCTCAGCTGGACAGGTATTTTGAACGAACAGAGGGGTAAAGTGGAAGTGGTTTTTTTTTTTTTTTTTTTTTTTTGGCTGATGCTGCATAAGCTTGCTTTCTTGCATCAAATGCCTCTACTAATGCTAATGCTACTTCAATCCACTTTCCTAAAGAATTCATCATGTGTGAATGTAGATGCAAAATAGTCATTCAGTTTGCTAGCAACCTGAGCAGAATCATAAGCAGTTGAACCATCGATATCAGTTGTACCAATGTGATTCATCCTCTACTTTTTAGAGCTTATTAGCATTAGTAGAGGCACATGATGCAAGAAAGCAAGCTCATACACCATCAACCAAACAAACAAACAAAAAAAAATCCCTTCCCATTTTACTGATCCATTCATTTGAAATGTTTGTCTAGAATTTATTTAAGCTATCAACTTCCACAACAACAGATGGAAGTTTGTTCCAGCAATTAACTACCCACTGGCTAAAGGCAAACTTCTGCACATCTATTCTACAACTGTCTTTCCTCAGTTTGATTTTATGCCCCCTCATGTTTGTAATCTTACCAAGAGGAAGAATCCCATTAGCATTAAGCCTGCTGAATCCATTCAAGGTCTTATATACCTCACTCGGATTGTCTCACAGGTGACTAGTCTCCAGAAGTTGCCAGTTGCAGAACTTAAGCCTGTCTTCACAAGAGCACCCCATTGTTCCCTTCACCAGTCTTGTTGCCCTTCTCTGTACTCGTTCTAGCAACACTACATCCTTCCTAAAATAATACTTCCAGATCTGTATGCAGTACTCAAGGTGTGGCTTGACCATTGCCTTGTACAAGGGGATAATTACCTCCTTATCCATGCTTGCAAAATTCCTGTATGTCATTGACAAGACCCCACAACCTAGCAGACTCTGGCAGCCTGTCTGCACTGTTCAGAAAACTTCATATCTGATTGCACAATTACCCCTAGGTCTGTTTCATTCTCCACTGCCCTGAGTGTAATACTACATAGTTGGTACAGTTCTCTGGGGTTACTGCTACTCATATGCAGTACTTTGCATTTGTCAATGTCAAACTGCAGTTGTCATTTCTCAGCCCATCTACCCAACTTTTCCAAATCCTGTTGCAGCAGTAGCATGCTGTGATTACTGTTATTAACAACCCTGCCATCCTTTGTATCATCTGCATGCTTTGACATTAAATTTGATAAACCTTCATCAATATCATTGATAATATACAAAACAACAATGGGTCCAACGCCGAACTCTGAGGGATGCCGCTAATAACATAAGTCCATGTTGAGCAGTACCCATCGATTACCACTCTCTATTGTTGTTGTTGTTATTTGGTTTAGAGCAGCATTAGCAACTAAAGCCATATTGCTCCACCACTCTATCTTCTCCCACTCAACCATCCTTTTATCCATTGTAACAACTTGCCATCTTAATGCCATACTGCTCCAATTTGTGCAGTAGTCTTCCATGTGCAACAGTATCAAAAGTTTTCCTGAAATCTAAGTATATGATATTGTGGGGGGGGAGGGATTATGAATAAAGGATCTTTAACTTTATATATTTTTATATTGTTTGTCCCTTTACATATATTTTTTTTTCTATAATCTATCCTTAACTATTTATCCTTATTTATATATTTTTATTCTAATCTATACTCTTGGCTATTTCTTTCCCCCTTTACCTTGGAACCACAAAGGCTGTTGTTTTTATTTCTTTATTCCTTTAAACAGGGGGGGTCCTCACTTCCCTTCCAAGGCCCACATGCTACCTGCTGCATAATATATTATTTTCATTGATTTTATCTTGTTTGTTAATCAGAAGATCCAAGTACTGAGGACTTTATTTTATTATTTTTCTCTTTATACTAGCTTCCCTAGCTTGGATAGTTCATACTACTAATTATAGCTCTGAGGTGTCAGTCTATTAAGATGAAACAAGGGATATTAACATTACAAGGATTTATTTACCATTTGTACAACAATTATTTACACATTCTAAATTATTCATGATATCAAAACTTTTTTCAACACAGTAATTATTATTTAGTTAGTATGAATCAGAGCTGTGATACTCAATACGTTCTACGTTGATAATAATATTTGTAAAATAATAAGAGTTTACCTCAATATAGTTGTCGATTTTTTCGTTTTTTCCATTTTAATTTCTGGAGGGTATCATACGGAAGTGTTCTACATACTATATTGAGGTAAACTCCTCTTATTATTTTACAAGTAATTATGATTATACATGAAATGGTGTCCTCCCTTAATCACTCTTCTTAAACAATTCATAAACTTCCACTGTGTTCTCAATACAAAATCTTAAATATTCTATCCTATACACTTTTATATGGTCATATATATATATAACCTTACAAACATATACTGAATAACTCCAATAATTTTTCACTCTCTCTTACATACTCTATGGAGGAAATTTCTACTGAATACAATTCACTCCATTAATAGCAATTAGACAATTCATGATAACAACTCTTTTACTTTTAACACATTAATTAAGTTTCTTATCAATACCTCTAATCACAGATAAGTAACATTCACTCACTCTCTTTCTCTCTCTATATTTCTATTATATCTTATTCCTATCCTTACAATATAGTAGTCATCACGTTACAATACTTCTCAAACTGTCCTGTCCAATTTTCTCCCATGGATTTCTTTACAATACCATTCTCGTTAATAAAATTCATTAAACTGACTTACTTGATCTCTTTCCCCTCTACCTGGAAGAGTAGTTGATTTCTGGTCCTTCACAGGTGCTTCCTCTCCAGCTTGGGCTTCAGCTGATCCGCTAGGCTTACGGCTCTTTTCTGCCTCCACGTCGATCTTCCCACACTCAGGGCTACTGTTTTGTTTTTTTCTTCCGTTAAAAGTTCGAACTGGCTTTCCTTACGTTGATCATACTGCCTTTCGCTATTACCTTTACCCACTAAACTATCATAATCGGACTTTCTGTACGCGTTTCCCGCACTCCCAAAATATCTTTCCGCCACTCTCTCACGCCTCTCCCCGGGATTCTCCTCCGGATCCTTTCCTTTCAGGTTTCAGGACTCCGACTCTTGGGCTCTCGTCTCCTCTCTGCATCACCTTTTTGTTTCAAACTCTCTTCCGTATTTTTCATCCAATCATTTGGTAGTCCTCCATCTCTCCTTAATTTCATTCGCTCATTTCTTAATTCTTTTTTCTACGTCGTCTCGACCTGCGTCTGGTAGGTCGAGCTCCCTTCTTTGTGTCGAGAACATCTGGGCGCTACATCATCACTAGAATTTTATCTGGGATGCCTGCTACCACTTACCTCTTCCATCACGCTTCCTTTCAAGTTACCGCCCTTGAAATTATTGAGTGCCTTCCGTGTCTGCCTGTTTGTACTTTGTTTACAGCTCGAACACGGTGTGCTCTCTGATCTTGAGTCTTCCTTTTCTGATGGAGTCCGAAACCGTTCTAGGGTATGGGTGTTCTTTTGTCCCCTCCTCCCGTAAGTTTGGTACAGCCCTACATTCTGTAAACAAAAGCCGCATCAAAACTGGCCTACCCATTGTATTACAGTTCGGTCAGCGCCCCTCCTGCTGCTACGCTAATCCGGTCCCTTTTGAATCTACACAGCGCAAGCAAATCTGCTGAGTGCTTATCTGTTTTAAACATTAGATATTTTCCAAAAATATGGTAAATTTTAAATTCCTAATATATATGTAAGAATAGTTCTTACAATATAAAATTATTTTTTTGCATTCAGTTCCTATGTGACCACATCATGGTATCCAGTCAAATTGGTCAGACAAGACTTCCCCTTGACAAACCCATGCTGTTGAATTATTACTGCTGTCTTGTTTAGATGATCCTTCAATGCTTTTTTCACTAGTGACTCCATTATTTTATCTGAAACAGATGTTAAACTAACAGGTCTGTAATTACTCGTGTCACCTTTTGATCCCCCTTTCTGAATTGGAGATACATTTGCACATCTCCACTCCGTGGGGACTTCCCCCGAGTCCAAGGATGCTCTCATAATTATGATTAAGGGTTTGCTTACTTCCTTTGCCACCTCCTTTAATATAACTGGATAGATCCGATCTACCCCAGACGCCTTTCTTGTTAACTTCAACAATATCTCCTGCACTTTTCTCTCAGTTATTACAATATCATTTAACTCCTTGTTAGAGTTTGATAAACATCTGGCCCTCTCATCCTTGAATAACAGAAGTCTCTACTCTTTTTCTTTGCATCCTTTGTCAAAGATTTTTCATAATCTGCCTTCGCCTGCCTAACCTCCTTTGTGACTTGATTACAGACAAGCTTGTATCTACCATTGGCTTCTGTGTCGCCTGACAATTTATGTGAATCCCATGCTTTTTTTCTTCTCTGCCACAAGCCTCATTAGTTCATCTGACATCCGTTTGGGCCTAAACTTAAAGCAGTATTTCTTAATTGGAACAAAAAGCCTAGTAGCTTCCAAAAATTACTTCCTTGAATGTTTCCCATTTAGAATTTGCTGTTGGTAACAGCATCAGTTGGTCCCACTGTATAGAACCTAAAAAATCTCCGAGACCAGTGTAGTCGCCTTTACGAAAGCAAAAACCCTTCCCTTTACCCCTGGTGGTAGTTACATCTTTAAGTAAATCCCACATCAGTACACTGTGCTCACTGCCCCCTAGTGGTTCCGTTATCTGGAAATTCTTAATGCATGAATAATCACTACTGATAATCAGATCAAGTGTGTTATTCCCTCTTGTGCCTCTCTAACATGCTGCTGTAGAAAACATTCATCCAATAAATCCATAAAAGCGTTGCTATTGTGCGAGTGACCAACCCACTAGTTCCAGTCTATATCTGGGAAGTTAAAATACCCATTATAAGACATTATGGTGTACTCGCTCACTCTGTTTATCTGTACAGTTGTTCGTTGTACTCATCTGAATCATTTGGCCCATAACACGCTTCTCTTAATTTTGCTTTCCCGGTGGTTATTTCACACCAAATTGACTCAAAATTGCATTGTCCACCCATGTCAACTGGATCCACTTCCTTAGATTTTATGTGTTTCTTAACTAACAACCTAATCCCTCCTCCCTTTCTATCCTTTCAGTACATATTGTACTCCCCAAATTCGAATTCTGCATTCAATATACAGTCGATTCTGGTTAATTGGGATACATCGGGACAAATCACTTTGTCCCGATTAAGCAGCTGCCCCAATTAAGCAAAATTTTAATGAGCTGAAAAGCACATTCTAATGGAGGCAAAAAAGGTATGAATAAAATAAAGGGAATGTGGCATTTAAAGAAAGCACACTGTATTTAAGTTATATTGGTACAAACATTTATTTAAAAATAACTAAAGCTAAAAGCAAACAAAATGTACATATGTAAAATGAAGATACAGTACAGAATAATGTCCGTGTCGAGCACTGGTTACACATTACTTAAGGGTTCTTACTTTGAAAAAAATTATGAAGTATACCTGGACGTGTTCTCTTTATGGACTGCAATTGAACAAAGTTGCCGCAGATATCTAATGCTGATAAAGGACTGCCTTCATTGCCTTCCTGCATGAAATAACATCTCAATTCAGCGCTACATTTCCTGGCATTCTGGTTAGTCACTCGCTTAGGTATATCATCATCATCATTTTCTTGGTCTTTTGGATGTCCCTGAGTGTTTTTCCTCAATTTATTCAATAATCGTTTCCTCATAATCTTCATTTTCATCGTGGCATTGAAGGTTATCGTCAATCGTTAAAAATTCTTCACAGTTTTGGACCTGTTGCAGTTCCAAAGCCATTTCATTTTCTGTACAGGTTATAGCATCTGAATCACAATTAGTTGTGAAACCACATTTAGCAAAACAATTCCGAATTGTTTTGCTGCTTATTCCTCACCAGCTATCAGCAAAAAATTGTATAGCTTTTAACATCGAAACTTTTGCACTAACCTCTATTGATTTTGAAGATGATGTCAGCAGATTTTCCTCAATTGCTTCATGGATATGATTAACCAGCTATTCGCGATAATAGGTCTCAAATTTTTTATAATTCCCATGTCCATAGGCTGTATCAGGGATGTGGTGTTAGGGGGTAAAAATTCCAGTTCAATAGTTTTTTAAACCAGCTACATTAGAGCGTGCTGTGCAGTTGTCCAATATCAACAGAATTTTTCTGGACTGCCATTGCAGTACTGCTTCCCAGTTCGTTAGCCATTGCGTAAAAATATATGTGGTCATCCACGCCATCTTATTGGCATAATACAAAACTGGCAAACTGCCTATTGTAAGCCCCTTGAAACAACGAGGTTTAGCATTTTTTACCAATAACCAAAAGTTTAAGTTTATCATTTCCCGACAGGTTTGAGCAGCACAACACTGTTACACGATCCATTGTTTTCTTTGAACCGGGCAGTGTTATGTGTTGATAGCTGAGGGAACCATCCGGCGTAACACGATAATATCGGCATTGTAAATGTCATCCCCACTAAATATATTAAGTAACTGGCAGTTTTTCAGATTTCCATTGCTCAGCACTCGTAGCATCAGCACTGTCCTTCTCGCCATGTGTTTTTTGTAACTAATGTCATGTCTACACTTCCATCGAGACAACAAACCATCCGCTGCTATGAAATTTACGTGACCTAGCTTTTTGGCCAACTCTTCTGACTTCATTTTTAGCATTGGGCCGCTTACACACACTCCTCATTTAGATACAGTGGAAAACCATTGATTCAAAGCATCTTCGATGTCTGGATCTTTGCCTTCCCTCTTTTGCTTATGAGATGTTTTCTTTAAATTCACGTGCAACGTCCACTCCTCTCTAAGTTTTTCTTGTTGCTGTAGCAGTTGTGAAATTGTAGATTTTGTCACCTTTAATATCTCCCAGCTGATGATGACTGATATTAGGAGGTTGACTTTTTATCTTGTCAAGAATAGCGATTTTTTTCTGAAAGCGACAAATCTTTACGTGGCATCTTGACAGGGGTCTTAAATGTACTGAAAAAAGGGGGGGGGGGAACCAAAATCAGTGCACTGTTTGGTACAGTGTTTAATCTATTCTAACCCACAAGATGTATATATATGTACCTAGTGTGATCGTAAACAACTGGAAACAAAATTTCTTCAGAATTCAATTACCATGACACAGAACAAATGTAAAACAGCCACTGTACAGCACTACTTTGCAATAAGTGACTCAGCTGCTGCCCGCATGATCTCTTTGTCACGAACCATCTAAATTAGTTTATTGTTCAATAAACTATATTTAGATGTTTGTGCACACCATCTAAATATAGTTTATTGTTCAATCACGACCTTCATTGCCCCAATTAAGCGGCAAGTTGGCCCATATAAGCAGAACAAATTCAGACTAAATATTTGTTTTGTTTCTGTTCTTCATATTTTGCCCCAAATAAGCAGCTGCCCCAGTTAACCGGAATGCACTGTATTGGTGTGACACTACATCTCTGATATCCCAACAATATCTGCCTTTGATGCCTTGACCAGCACCTCAGATTCATCAAATTTATTTACTATACTCCTAGCATTGGTGTACATGAAATTATACATATAGCTTACTTCATATTAGAAACTCATTTATAAGAAAGCAGCATATGGTGATGGTAAATCTAGATCTTGAAAAAGCCTTTGACACAACATGGAGATTCAGAATTCTACGAAATCTATTTCAATTAGGATACAGAGGACAACTTCCACAATTTATAGAAAATTTCTTGCCGACAGAACATTTCAGGTACGATATAAAGGCTGTTTATCTACAATCTATATACAACAGGAAGGGGTTCCCCAGGGCTCAGTATTAAGTGCAACCCTGTTTGCACTGCGGGTGAACAATATCACAAAGGTTATACCCCCACCATCGGAAATATATATGTATGCAGATGATCTTTCCATTTCATTTCAATCACAAAGCATGAACACAATTGAACGACAGCTGCAATTATCCATAAACAAAATAGAAGTATGGACTCAAAATAATGGATATAGAATATCTGAGAAAAAATCAGTTGTTATACACTTTTGAAAAATGCGTGGTCTTCATCCTGAACCGGCCTTATACTTAAATAAAATTGCTCTACCTGTTGTTCAAAATTTCTCCTTTTTGGGCTTAACAATAGATAGAAAACTAAACTTTCACGAACATATACTCAGACTTCGAACTAGTTGCCTCTTAAAACTTAACATCTTGCGCACAGTATCTTCAATGGCCTGGGGAGCCGACAGGTCCACATTATTACTATTATATAAAACTTTGATTAGATCTCGTTTAGATTATGGATCTCCTGTATATGCTTCAGCAAGAAGGAGCATCTTACGTCGCCTAGATACCATTCACCATAATGCTCTCCGCATAGCTCTAGGAGCATTTAGAACTTCACCAATCTACATCCTGTATGCAGATGCTTCAGAACCCCCACTGCATCTTCGATGAGATTATCTACTGTGCATGTATGCAGCAAAAATATACGGTCAACCATCACATCCAAATTGGTCCATTATTCACAATTCACCATGGACGAGTAATTATGATTGCAAGCCAAATGAAAATAAACCAGTAGGACTGCGCCTCAGACACTTAGCTCAAGTTTGGGAAATACATTTCCAGCACATTTCTGCAGTAGATATAAACTCAGAACCTCCTTGGATTCCGACTGTGCCATATCACATATCACATCCATATCACATCTTACAAACAGGAATCAAAAAGAGATCTCTCCAATCGTTATACAGAAGCTCCATGCACTACACAGTTTTGAAAATAGAAACACTCATCAGATTTACACGGATGGTTCAAAATCGAACAACTCGGTAGGTGCCGCAGTAATTTTACCGGAATATATTATATCTGTCTCCTTGCCTCGTGTTTTCAGTATTTTCACAGCAGAATTATATGCTATTAAACTAGCACTGGATGATATTACCCAGCATCAACTTCTACCTGCTCTAATCTATACTGACTCCCTTAGTGCAGTAGCAGCTTTACAGAACAGCAAACATTCCTCAAATTCCATAATTCAGCATATCAAAAAACAACTCTGAGTTTTGCATAAAGCAAGAAAACAAGTGTCTATCTGTTGGATTCCCAGCCATGCTGGAATTCTAGGAAATAATCATGCAGACCAAGCCGCAAAAAATCCAGATCTTAATATACAAGATAACTTTCAGTTTGTACCATTTACAGATTATAGGGATGTATTTCGTACCAAATATACTTCCATCTGGAAACAACTTTGGAGGGACCAATCGTGCAATAAACTTCGCAGAATAAAAAAAGATCTATGTTTGTGGCGATCGAGCTCACATACAAATAGACAGGAGGAAGTTATATTAACAAGACTGCGCATTGGACATACCTTCCTCACTCAGAAACATTTACTTTTAAGAGAAGATCCACCGCTCTGCTCTGTCTGTCAGATACAAGTTACAGTAAGGCACATCCTGATTGATTGTCCATCCTATTCAGCCATTTGAACCACATCATTCCAATCATTAGCAAACTTGCAAGCTCCTCTAACCCTCTCTCATGTACTTGGTGACAAAGCAAACCTAAGTGAGCTCTTTATATATATTAAACATCTAGGAATAATAAATACACTCTGATATATCCATCCTAAATCATTAAAATTAACGTAATGACGCTGACAGACACATATTGACCACAGTTGCCCTTGTGTCGTGAAACTTTCATGCCAACAACAACACCTTTATCTTTTTTGGAGCAAAATTGACCACAGTTGCCCTTGTGTCGTGAAACTTTCATGCCAACAACAACACCTTTATCTTTTTTGGAGCAAAATGATGCATTTGTAATGTTATTTTTTTATTCTAACATGTATTGGTAAACAAATAATGTCTTTATTAACAGCAGTCTTTTTATACAAAAATGTTATATAATGAAGCTGAAACCAGATCAACAAAAAATTACACCATTATTAGGTATGTAATGCATTTGATATTCAATAACAGAACCAGAAAGAATTTTTGACTCCATATTTCTCCAATTGCAAATAATTAGCAATGAAAATCTAAAATGATTGCATACTGTGGAATACTGGTATTTTAGACTTAATTTTAAAATGAAATCATATCTAAGACTAGAGCAGGAAAGCAAAGAACTCAAATTGGCGGAAATGTGTCAGCTGAGAAGAGCTGAGAGCAGTTTTCCTACACATCTGAAGTTTTATACTGTGCTACTTGCTGCATGTTTATAGAGCCAACTGCAAATAATTAGCAATGCAAATGGAAAATGATTCCCATACTGTGGAATGCTGGTATTTTTAATTTTAATTTAAACTGAAATCATGCCTCAGACTAGAGCAGCAAAGTAATGAGATCAAATTAGTGAAAATGATTCAGCTCAGAAGGGAACTGCTAAGACTACTTCACCTATATATCAAAGTTTTATAAGTGTGTGCTACTTTTTGAATGTCTATGGAGCCATGTATGCTGAGACAATACAATCAATGGAGATACCATTGTTTATTTTCAATGCAAAAAAGTATGAGAATATTAAGCGCAATTCAGCACTATAATGAGCAGATGTCATTAAGTGTGTGATGGGCGGATGTCAACAAATGGGTTGATGCCTCTGAAGGAATGACTTGAATGCACTCATTTGCCCAGCTCAACATTAGAAACTCACTTGGGTACGAGACAGCACAGTGGAATTCCAATGGCAGAAAGTGCTAATTACACAGGAAGTAGCTATTTTCAGGAAAATGGTAAAAATATTATGGAAAAGGAATAGGGGGAATAAGACTGGAACACGTCTGCTAAGAGCTAATGATGATGTAGAACAGTTATTACCCTTTAAGAACAGACAAGCTGATGTTAGCATTAGCATTAGCATTAGTAGAGGCATTTGATGCAAGAAAGCAAGCTTATGCAGCATCAGCCAAAAAATAAATAAATAAATAAATAAAAAATAACCACTTCCACTTCACCCCTCTGTTCGTTCGAAATACCTGTCCAGCTGAGCCTTAAACTTATTTAGGCTATCAACTTCCACGACAAGGGATGGAAGTCTATTCCAGCAACCAACCACCCGCTGGCTAAAGGCAAATTTCCTCACGTCTATCCTACATCTGTCTTTCCTCAATTTGAATTTATGCCCTCTCAGGTGATTATTCTGAGCAAGAGGAAGAATCCCTTCAGCATTGAGCATGCTCAAACCATTCAAGTCTTTTTACACCTCTATCAGATCACCTTGCCGGTGGCCCCAGGTGCCAAGCGTTATTGTGATCGAGCGATTTACAGAGCGTCTTCTCAGTACGACAGATCTTGTTAATTTTCGAAAGTTTTTCTTACGTTTAAGGTAATTTACCATTTAACTTATTCTTACGATTTGTAAGTAAGTTTAAGAAAGGAAAACCACCTTTCTTTTCTTTTCCTTAAAACTAACAAACTAACTTACACCGCTTGGTCACTCTAGCGGCAATGCTCCTGCCTCCCCGTGGCGGGGCCGGTAACCTTGGCAGAAAAGGTTCTCTGCCGAGGGCTAAAAGGAGCTAACATGTATCACGAAGTCCGTAATCCATCTGTTGAGCCTCATGCCTCAACTTATTCAAGGACAGACCAAACTGACTTTGACAGTTCCCATCCCAAGAGACAAAGAATAGAAGGATCCAAAAAGGAAACACCACTGTTTCTTATTATACATTCTCAAACAAGTCAACAAGTAGGTGCACTTTCTCCATTTCTTATCCAGAAATGTCTCGAGAATGCTGCTGGGCCACCTAAAATGTTGAAAAGACTCCGCTCTGGAGATCTACTTATAGAGACAATGAATAGCAGGCACTCTGAAGCCCTGCAAAGAATTTCAAAATTCGCGAATATTCCTGTCACAGTAACTCCACATTCCACCTTAAATTCATCTAAAGGAGTGCTGTCTGAATGGGACTTAATAAATGTTACCGAAGAGGAATTAGTCCGAGAGCTACAAGACCAAAAAGTTGTACAGGCAAAGCGAATTAAAATCAAGAAAGACGGTGAATTAGTTCCCACTCGCAGTGTTATACTGACCTTTTCTACACCAATCCTTCCAGCTACAGTTAAGGCTGGATATCTGAACTGCCATATTCGACTTTATATCCCCAATCCTCTCAGGTGCTTCAAGTGCCAAAAATTTGGCCATGCTCAAACAGTGTGTAGAGGGGTTTCAGTGTGCCCCAACTGTGGATCTAAGGAACACACACAAACAGACTGCCCAGCACAAACATCAGTATGTCCAAACTGTAGTAAAGGTAACCATCCAGCTTACTCGAAAATCTGTGAAACCTGGAAAACTGGAAAGCAGATTCAAAAGTACAAAATAGAAAACAAAGTGACTTACCAAGAAGCAAGGAAACAAGTTTTACTCTCAGTACCGAAACTCACATATGCAGCCGCAACACAAAAACACAAATCGGTAGGAACTCAAACTGAAGTGTCCATACCACCAGCTACATCCATTTCCGACTGGGCACGAGCTGTCCTAGCGAGTCCACTGGAGTCCCCTAAAGAACATGTAAAAGACCATGCAAATAATACCCCGGTCACCGTACCACCAACTATTACTCCATCACACTCAGATACTGAGAGTAGGAGAAATATTAAACCTCAAAAGATTCTAACCGCAGATATGGAAATCGATGACAAAATTCATAACGATGAAACAGTTTTAGAAATACATGCTGAAGAAGACATGGATACTGCACGACCCACTTTCCCGAGAAAAGATAAAATAAAATTGGAACGCCATAAACAGATTGGATCTAAAAACAGTCAGAAACTCCTACTTAAAAAAACTAAATAATGGATCAGTTGATTCAGTGGAATTGTAGAGTCCTCCGTAGCAACATAGACGATATTCACGATTTGATAAATCAGCATCATCCAGTAGGCATCTGTCTGCAAGAAACGAATCTTTCTCCACATGTGACACTTTCAGTTAAAAACTATACAATATTCAGGCATGACAGGATCTCTCCACATGGTGGTGTAGCTATACTGATTGATAGTAAAATCCCTTCCAGACGTATACCCCTACAAACCACTTTAGAAGTTGTTGCAGTACGCCTTGCTCTTGGTAAAATGCTTACACTTGTATCAATATATATCTCACCAAATCAGAACTGCTCGATAACTGAACTAAATGACCTTATCCTACAACTATCCTCTCCGTTCTGCCTGTTGGGCGATTTTAATGTGCATCACCAGTTATGGGGATCTTTGCAGACAGACAATCGGGGACGCACGATAGAGGCTTTTCTTGTAAAGAATAATCTCACTCTGCTTAACACAGGCTCCCACACCTATGTCCATTTTCCAACAGGCTCAACCTCTGCTATAGACCTGTCGATATGCTCACCCACATTATATCCAGACTTCGATTGGAGAGTCTCAGAGAACCCATTAAATAGTGATCATTTTCCTATAATCTGTAAACTCTGCACAAGGAAATGGAAATGGAAAAATGGAAAATAGAGCCTCCATGGTCCACTTTTAAAACTTTATGTGATGACTTTTTTCGAAAATGGGGAAAACAGGCGCTGAACAACGAAAATATACAGCAGTTACATTTAGCTCATGCATCAGCAAACAAACACTGTCTGCAAATATATACTGATGGATCCAAATCTGATACAGATGTGGGCGCTGCAGTAGTTCTTCCCACTTGTGCAATCTCTCAAAAACTTTTCCCAAGTTGCAGTATTTACACCGCTGAACTCCATGCAATAAAAATGGCTATCGAACACATCAAAAACAGGTCTAATGAAGAGATAATAATCTATACCGATTCCTTGAGTGCAGTAACCTCTTTACAACATAAAGGTCCGAACTCTCACCCTATCCTGAAAGAAATCAGAGCAGAGTTAATTAATCTCACAGAGCATAACACAGACATAAGATTCTGCTGGATTCCCGGGCATGCTGGAATCCAGGGAAATGAAAAGGCAGATCAAGCAGCAAAATATCCAATCAACCCAGTGTCTTCACTTGCCTCGATTCCTTATATGGACTGTAAACTCATCATAAAACAGTTATGTATTGACCAATGGACATCAGTATGGCAGCAACAGACCCATAACCAACTTTTCCAAATAAAGCAAAAGCCACAATACTGGAAATCTAGTTTGCGATTAAACAGACGAGAAGAGGTTGTCCTTGCAAGGACACGCATTGGTCATTCCCATCTCACCCACCTCCATTTATTGACTGGGGAGGAACCTCCTCACTGTCGTCATTGTTCTGCCCTACTTACAGTGAAACACATTCTCCTCGAGTATCCCTTCAGTCATGCTGCTCGACTAACAAATTTTAAATCAGTTTTAACTCAAAACAATTCATTAGAGATGAACCATATTCTCAGTGATGATGCAAATTTATCCTATTTATTTATTTTTTTAAAACAAATTCATTTATATGAACTTATCTGACATATGACTGGGAAAAAAAAAAAAAAAATTTATATATATATATATATATCATTTGCAGAATTACTGTGACAGGCACAATTTGGCCTTAGTTGCCCTTGTGCCAATAAACTTCCATTAAACCAACCAACCTCGCCGGTGCCTAGTCTCCAGACACTGTAATTTCCAAAACGTAAGCCTTTCTTCGTAAGAGCACCCCTTTGTTCCATTCACTAATCTTGTTGTCCTTCTCTGTACTCGTTCCAGCAGCTCTACATCCTTCTTGAAATGAGGCCTCCAGACCTGTATACAGTACTCTAGGTGCGGTCTGACCATTGCCTTATACAAGGGAATAATCACCTCCTTATCCCTGCTAGAAAAACTCCTATATATCATCGACAATACACCATGAGCTACTCTTGCAGCCCGTCTGCACTGCTCAGAAAACTTCATATCTGCCTGCACAACCACCCGCAGGTCCCTTTCATTCTCTACCACTGTCAGTGTAGTACCACAGAGTTGATACGTTGCTCTGGGGTTGCTGTTTCCCATATGTAGTACTTTACATTTGTCAATGTTAAACTTCATTTGCCACCTCTCAGCCCATCTGCTCAACCTTTCCAGTTCCTGTTGCAGTAGCATAGTGTCAGTAGTGTCCTTGACAACCCTGCCAACCTTCGTATCATCTGCAAACTTGGACATTAAGCTCGATATACCATCATCAATATCATTTATAAATACAGAAAACAATAATGGACCCAACACTGAACCCTGAGGGACTCCACTAATAACATTAGTCCACGATGAGCAGTGTCCATTGATTACCACTCTCTGTCTTCTCCCCCTCAACCATCCCTTTATCCGTAGCAGCAATTTGCCTCCAATGACACACTGCTCTAATTTGTGCAACAGTATCAAAAGCCTTTCTAAGATCCAAGGATATAATATCAAAGTTATTCCCTGCATCCAGTTCTTTTGTGACTGCATCATAGTATCCAATCAAATTGGTCAGGCAAGACTTCCCCTTAACAAAACCATGTTGTGTCTGAGCTATAACTGAAGTCTTGTCTAGATGATCCTGCAGTGCTTCTTTAACCAGTGCCTCCATTAATTTTCCTGGAACAGAAGTTAAGCTCACAGGTCTATAATTACTTGTGTCAGCCTTTGATCCTCCTTTGTGAATTGGGGTCACATTTGCACATCTCCAGTCCATGGGTACTTCCCCTGAGTCCAAGGAAGCTCTCATAATTATGGCTAAGGGTTTGCTTACTTCCTTTGCTGCTTCCTTTAATATAACTGGATAGATCCCATCCACCCCAGGTGCCTTTCTTGTATTTATCTTAAACAATTTCTCCTCCACTTTACTCTCAGTTATTACAAGATTCTCTAGCTTACTGCCAGAGTTGAATACACCTCTGGCATTCCCCTCGCTGAATAACTTCTCATGTGTTAATGTCGATGCAAAATATTCATTCAGTTTGTTAGCTACCTGAGCAGGATCATCAACATTTGACCCATCGATATCAAGTGGACCAATCTGATTCGTCCCCTTCCTTCTAGAGTTTACATAAGTAAAGAACTCTTTGCTGTTTTTCTTTGCATCCCTTGCCAAAGATTTCTCGTAATCTCCCTTCGCCTGCCTAACCTCCTTTGTAACTTGGTTACAGATCAACTTGTATCTATCATAGGCTTCTGTGTCATGTGTTAATTTGTATGTATCCCATGCATTTTTCTTCTCTGCCATATGTCTCATTAGTTTATCTGACATCCATTTAGGCCTAAACCTTGAACAACATTTCTTAGTTGGTATGTAAAGCCTAGTAGCTTCCAAAGATAAGTTCTTTGAATGCTTCCCATTTTGAATTCACTGTTGGTAACATCATCAGTTGGTCCCACTGTATAGAATTTAAATACTGTCTCAGTCCATCGTAGTCGCCTTTACGAAAGCAATAACCCTTCCCTTTACCTCTAATGGTAGTTACCTCTTTGAGTAAACCCCACTTCAGCACACTGTGATCACTGCCACCTAGTGGTTCATTTACCTGCAGATTCTTAATGCATGAAGAATCACTACTGATAATCAAATCAAGAGTATTACTCCCTCTAGTTGCCTCCCGAACATGCTGATGTAGAAAACAATCATCCAATAAATCCACAAAAGCCTTGCTAGTGTGTGAGTGACCAGCCCCCAAATTCCAGTCAATATCTGGGAAATTAAAATCCCCCATTATAAGGCTCTCTGATTTACTGGCCCACTGTATTTCTCCGTACAGTTTCTTATTCTACTCATCATAGCCATTAGGCCTATAGCACACTCCTACTCTCAATTTTGATCTCCCAATGCTTATGTCACACCAAACTGACTCGACACTGCACTGTCCAGCAATGTGGACTGGCTTCACTTCCTTGGATTTTATGTATTTCTTAACTAATAGCATAACCCCTCCTCCCTTCCTATCCTGTCTATCCTTTCTGTAGACATTGTACTCCCCAGATTCCAGTTCTGCATTCCTTATATCTGTGTGACACCATGTCTCTGAAATCACCACAATATCTGCCTTTGATGTTTTGAGCAATACCTCAAATTCATCAAATTTATTTACTAAACTCCTAGCATTGGTGTACACGCAAGTATACATGCACCTGTTCTTTTTCTTAGCTACCCTAACACAACCTATGTGTTTATTTGTACCCCAATGATTCCCAGCAGTCTCTGAAATATCCTGCATCTTGTTTTCCAGGCTGCGGCTCATTCCAATAGAAGCAGTGCAAGAATCACTTTCACCTCTGCCAGTGGCTACTGTTAATCTATTAGTCCTTGTATCCCCCCCAATCTAGCAGTTTTCCGACCCACCTAACACTGCCTTGATAGCATCAGTAAACATTCTTGCACTCTTTCTATTTAAGTGTATCCCATCCCTGTAGAAGCAGTCTCTCCTGTTAACAAGTACAGACCAGGCTGAAAAAAATTCTACCCCTTGAGCCTTGCACAATCCTTCCAGGGCCGAATTGATCGACAGGGCTCTCATCATATACTCCCTCCTATCGTGTCTGGGCAGAATTGCAGACACTTTCAAATTCAACCCTAATTCACGGCTTTTTTTCAACAGTGACCTGTACTTGTTAAGTAATTCCGCCGGTCTCCTACTCTTAATATCATTAGTGCCAACGTGTACAACTATATCACCTTTTGTGCCCTTAAAAGATGATATCCGCTCTACAACGTCATCAACCTTTGCCCCTGGAAGACATACCCTGGTCCTGTTCCACCTATCCTTTTTACAAAGTATGTTTCCCATTTCCCTGACAATAGAGTCACCAACAACTACTAGTTCCTTTGGGACCAGCGCATTCTGCCTTGGGGCTGCCGCTGTGTTGCGCGATGACCAAGTGCAAGCTCTGGGATTGGTGTGGGCAGCTGAGAGCTTGATGGGCCCCTCACTTTTAATCCTTCGAGGGCATCCACCCTGTCCTTCAAGCTCTCAATTGGCCTATAACAATGCTGAGTTGTCGCCTGATTTCCTTACACTCCTTGCATCGCGCACACACAAAGACATTCCCCGTAGCAGTATCATG
This sequence comes from Mastigoproctus giganteus, assembly GCF_048544385.1. Lineage (NCBI taxonomy): Eukaryota > Metazoa > Arthropoda > Arachnida > Uropygi > Thelyphonidae > Mastigoproctus > Mastigoproctus giganteus. The sequence goes on from NC_143580.1 coordinate 101,577,949, forward strand.
TCCCGTACCTGACTGCTCCACAAACATCAAGCAAGTAGTGCATTTTAATAGGCTGTGATTCAGAGGGCAACTGCCCCCCTCAGTTCTCCCCTGAGCCACAGCACTCCCATTAGCTTGAGCCTTTTGCTTTGCTGCTCTGGTCAGAGTCATGATTTCGATTTAATTTCAATAAAATTTCAATTTCAGTACAAAATTAAAACCCTAAACTTATATCTCAACACAGTTATAATGCTATACATGGTGTTTCAGTTAAACGTTTCAGAACTTCTAAGAGGGGTAGGGTACATCCTGACAACTCGAAATCATATAGCAATGTGGGGTCGGAAATGCTTTCCTGAAGCGGCGTTGTACACAGAAGCACCATAAAGAAAAGAGACCGTAAGTGAGAAATCGTTTTAATAATACATGAAAAGAACCAAAAGGTACATGGATTAAAGTAAGTGTTCGAAGTTTCTTCCACGGGCTACAATGCACGCCTCACAACTCCGACGCATGGACATCCGAACATTCTGGAATACTCCGGGCGAATTTCGAATTTCTTCGGCAGCTACTGCGATTCTTGCAACCAGCTCCTCAGCATTGTCAACAGGGGTGTCATAAACTAGCGATTTCATATGACCTCAGAAATAAAAATCAAGACATGATAGGTCGGGTGACCGAGCAGGCCAACGCACGGGACCACCACGTCCGATCCACTGTTGACCAAATGTGACATCCAGGTAGTTACGAACATCTCCGCTATAATGGGCAGGGGCTCCATCGTGTTGGAACCACAATGTCTGTTGCGTCGATGCAGAAATCTGTTCATCTCTCAAAAGTTGTCACCCGACCTATCATGTCTTGATTTTTATTTCTGGGGTCATATGAAATCGCTATGAGGAGTTATTCAGCAAGGGGAATGCCAGAGATGTATTCAACTCTAGCAATAAGCTACAAAATCTTGAAATAACTGGGAGTAAAGTGGAGGAGAAATTGTTGAAGATAAACACAAGAAAGGCACCCGGGGTGGATGGGATCTATCCAGTTATATTAAAGGAGACAGCAAAGGAAGTAAGCAAACCCTTAGCCATAATTATGAGAGCTTCCTTGGACTCAGGGGAGGTACCATAGACTGGAAATGTGCAAATGTGACCCCAATTCACAAAGGAGGATCAAAGGCTGACACATGTAATTATAGACCTGTGAGCTTAACTTCTGTTCCAGGAAAATTAATGGAGGCACTGGTTTGAAAAGCACTGCAGGATCATTTAGACAAGACTTCAGTTATAGCTCGGACACAGCATGGTTTGTTAAGGGGAAGTCTTGCCTGACCAATTTGATTGGATACTATGATGTGTGTAGTCTAGTTGGGTGCAAGGCATTCCTTTGGTTATGTAATAGGCTATTCCAGTGCGTATGATGTCCAGGTCAAGGGGAAGGGCTCCGGCCAAGACCTGTAGGGCAACAGTGCTAGTGGGGCTGCAGTCTCTGGTAATGGTTAACAGGATAGTTCTATGGATTGAGTCGATTATGCGTCTATTTACGGCGGTTGATGCCTTCTGATACCAAACCACAGAAGCATATGGTATAGCTGGCAGGAATGTCGTTTTATAATATAAGGAGAGTACACGACGTTTAAGTCCCTAGTCACGATAGACCACACGGGCTAACAGTGCAGAGTACTTCCTTATGTACCCTCAGGTACTTAAGCTGGCTTTGGAGTTTAATTGTGGTGTTGTTCACCTTTATTTCAGGCAGCCTGCATGGGTCAAGGGAGCCTTTCAGTAAGATAGAGGGTGTCTTAGTTGGTGAGATTTTTAGGCAGCGTGAGATGGACAAGTCCTGTAGTATCTTGATCGCATGGTTTGCTTTTACTTTGCTATCGAGACAGTGTTAGGTGGGTCGGAAAACTGCTAGATTGGGGGGATACAAGGACTAATAGATTAACAGTAGCCACTGGCAGAGGTGAAAGTGATTCTTGCACTGCTTCTATTGGAATGAGCCGCAGCCTGGAAAGTAAGATGCAGGATATTTCAGAGACTGCTGGGAATCATTGGGGTACAAATAAACACATAGGTTGTGTTAAGGTAGCTAAGAAAAAGAACAGGTGCATGTATACTTGCGTGTACACCAATGCTAGGAGTTTAGTAAATAAATTTGATGAATTTGATGAATTGCTCAAAACATCAAAGGCAGATATTGTGGGGATTGCAGAGACTTTGTGTCACACAGATATAAGGAAGGCAGAACTGGAATTTGGGGAGTACAATGTCTACAGAAAGGATAGGAAGGGAGGAGGGGTTATGCTATTAATTAAGAAATACATGAAATCCAAGGAAGTGAAGCCAGTCGACATTGCTGGACAGTGCCGTGTCGAGTCAGTTTGATGTGACATAAGCACTGGGAGATCAAAATTGAGAGTAGGAGTCTGCTATAGGCATAATGACTCTGATGAGTATAATAAGAAACTGTACGGGGAAATAGAGTGGGCCAGTAAATCAGAGAATCTTATAATGGGGGATTTTAATTTCCCAGATATTGACTGGAATTTGGGGGCTGGTCACTCACACACTAGCAAGGCTTTTGTGGATTTATTGGATGATTGTTTTCTACATCAGCATGTTTGGGAGGCAACTAGAGGGAGTAATACTCTTGATTTGATTATCAGTAGTGATTCTTCATGCATTAAGAATCTGCAGGTAAATGAACCACTAGTTGGCAGTGATCTCAGTGTGCTGAAGTGGGATTTACTCAAAGAGGTAACAACCATTAGGGGTAAAGGCAAGGGTTATTGCTTTCGTAAAGGCGACTACGATGGACTGAGACAGTATTTAAATTCTATACAGTGGGACCAACTGGTGATGTTAACAACAGTGAATTCAAAATGGGAAGCATTCAAAGAACTTATCTTGGAAGCTACTAGGCTTTACATAACAACTAAGAAATGTTGTTCAAGGTTTAAGCCTAAATGGGTGTCAGATGAACTAATGAGACATATGGCAGAGAACAAAAATGCATGGGATACATGCAAATTAACATGTGACACAGAAGCCTATGATAGATACAAGTTGATCTGTGACCAATTTAGAAAGGAGGTTAGTCAGGCGAAGGCAGATTACGAGAAATCTTTGGCAAGGGATGCAAAGAAAAACAGCAAAGAGTTCTTTACTTATGTAAACTCTAGAAGGAAGGGGATGAATCAGATTGGTCCACTTGATATCGATGGGTCAACTGTTGATGATCCTGCTCAGGTAGCTAACAAACTAAATGAATATTTTGCAACGACATTCACACATGAGGAGTTATTCAGCGAGGGGAATGCCAGAGGTGTATTCAACTCTAGCAGTAAGCTACAGAATCTTGTAATAACTGGGAGTACAGTGGAGGAGAAATTGTTGAAGATAAACACAAGAAAGGCACCTTGAGTGGATGGGATCTATCCAGTTATATTAAAGGAGGCAGCAAAGGAAGTAAGCAAACCCTTAGCCCTAATTATGAGAGCTTCCTTGGACTCAGGGGAGGTACCCACAGACTGGAGATGTGCAAATGTGACCCCAATTCACAAAGGAGGATCAAAGGCAGACACAAGTAATTATAGACCTGTGAGTTTAACTTCTGTTCCAGGAAAATTAATGGAGGCACTGGTTAAAGAAGCACTGCAGGATCATTTAGACAAGACTTCAGTTATAGCTCAGACACATCATGGTTTTGTTAAGAGGAAGTCTTGCCTGACCAATTTGATTGGATACTATGATGCAGTCACAAAAGAACTGGATGCAGTAAATAACTTTGATATTATATACTTGGATCTTAGAAAGGCTTTTGATACTGTTGCACACGGAAGACTGCTGCACAAATTGTAACAGTGTGGCATTAGAGGCAAATTGCTGCTATGGATAAAGGGGTGGTTGAGGGGGAGAAGACAGAGAGTGGTAATCAATGGACACTGCTCATCGTGGACTAATGTTATTAGTGGAGTCCCTAAGGGTTCAGTATTGGGTCCATTATTGTTTTCTGTATTTATAAACGATATCGATGATGGTATATCAAGCTTAATGTCCAAGTTTGCAGACGATACGAAGGTTGGCAGGGTTGACAAGGACACTACTGACACTATGCTGCTGCAACAGGATCTGGAATGGTTGAGCAGATGGGCTGAGAGGTGGCAAATGAAGTTTAACATTGACAAATGTAAAGTACTACATATGGGAAACAGCAACCCCAGAGCAACATATCAACTCTGTGGTACTACACTGACAGTGGTAGAAGAATGAAAGGGACCTGGGGGTGGTTGTGCAGGCAGATATGAAGTTTTCTGAGCAGTGCAGACGGGCTGCAAGAGTAGCTCATTGTGTATTGTCAATGATATATAGGAATTTTTCTAGCAGGGATAAGGAGGTGATTAGTCTCTTGTTTAAGGCAATGGTCAGGCCACACCTAGAGTACTGTATACAGGCCTGGAAGCCTCATTTCAAGAAGGATGTAGAGCTGCTAGAACAACTACAGAAAAGTGCAACAAGGTTAGTGAATGGAACAAGGGGTGCTCTTACGAAGAAAGGCTTAAATTTTGCAAATTACAATGTTTCCGAGGTGATCTGAGAGAGGTGTATAAGGCCTTGAATGGGTGAGCATGCTCAATGCTGATGCGATTCTTCCTCTAGCTCAGAATAATCACCTGATAGGGCATAAATTCAAATTGAGGAAAGACAGATGTAGGATAGACGTATGGAAATTTGCCTTTAGCCAGCGGGTGGTTGGTTGGTGGAACAGACTTCCATCACTTGTTGTGGAAGTTGATAGCCTAAATAAGTTTAAGACTCAGCTGGACAGGTATTTCGAACGAACAGAGGGGTGAAGTGGAAGTGGTTATTTTTTATTTTTTTTTGGCTGATGCTGCATAAGCTTGCTTTCTTGCATCAAATGCCTCTGCTAATGCTAATACTTCTAACTGTGCTCTGCTGTTGGCAGCAATTTTTAAGATCAAGTCGTCAGTAAAAGCTTGGGTTTGGACATCACCAAGGTTCATATCCAGGAACTCATCCAAGACAGTGTTCCACAGAAGTGGCCCCAGGACGAAACCCTGGGGGCAATCCCTGCAGACATGGCGGTTTACCCTACCCCAGGGTGCCACAACACTAATACTCCTGTCAGTAAGTTAAGACTTGATAGTGAGATACAAGTTGCAGGGAAGGTTGGCCCGCCTTAGTCTTGCCAGGACACTCGGCCACCAAATGGTGTCGAAAGCCCCGGCAAAATCTATGGAGATGATTAGGTAGTATTTACTGTTGGAACTGGCCACACCGTGCAGCAGATGTCTAAGTGCCTCTACTGTCGCAGACTCAGTCTTAAAGCCGAACTGGGTAGACGTGCAGTTCAGCACTCTTGTAATTTGTGTCAATTCGGGCATATAGCATTCTCTAAAATAGTTTGCTATTTGAGAGAATGCTATTGATCAATGGTAGCAAAGCTATCAGTCTGTAGGTGGCTGGCTGTTGTGGAGGCTTTGTGGGTGTTTTTGGGATCAGCATCAGTCCTGCAGTCTTCCAGTTTCTTGGGAAGATGCCTTGATCCAAACAGTTATTGAACAGATTTAGGAGGAGTTCGGAGGTCAGGTCCATTACGTTTTTGATAATTTCCAGCTCGAGATAATCGAGGCCAGGGCACTTATTATTTCTTACGTGATTTGCCGCAGATTTGATGTCATCTAGCGTGAACTGTGGTTTACGGGAGTCAGTGGTGTACATGTCATTTTCTTGGCATATTTTATGCTGTTCAGGTGAAGTAGGCATGGCAGTCTCCGGGAAAATAGTGCCCAGATTATTTGTGATTGACTGTTGCCATGTGGTGGTTTGGCTCCCCTGTGGTGCCAGTGTGGTAGAAATAACTCCCCCCCCCCCGGGGAGTTTGTTTGTGATTATCCTATAGACAACCCCCATGGCTCATTATTTCCTGTTATGCCTGCCAAGTTTTCCCAGGCTCTTTGTTTGCTCTTGTTTATCGCATCCGTATATCTGTTTCTTGCTTCTCTATAGCGCTCCTTCAGTATCTGGACCTCAGCAGCAGGCCATGTGTGTCTTGCCCGTTCAAAAAGAGTTTTCCTCTTCTCATGGTCTCCCTTCTGAGTTGCTGGATCTCATGAGTCCACCACGGGACTGCTTCCGGTTCAGGATTTCCTCCAAACCGGGAGCAGTCGGAAGTGAAGTATTAACGGAAATAATACTTCACTCGCCACAAGTATTATTTCCGTTACCCTCTTTTGATTCTCGCCTGGGTCTCCATTCTGGTTTGTTGTTTCTAGGTGTTGGGCCACAGCAGGCATTAAGACCTCTCTGAATCTTTCCCAGTTCGCCCCCGGCGGATGGCGAAGCGATTTAGTGTTTGTTTAGGTATCAGTAGCCTGTTTAATGATCTTCTGATTTGGCAGGTAATCACCCTGTGGTCGGAAGTCGTCCACAAGTCTCTGACGATCCAATCCTCAACGTACCCTGCAAGGTTTCCCATGGACACTGTGATGTCAATAGTCGCCTCCCACAGGGTATTACAAATTGTAGGCATCTGGTGTGGTCTGTTCAGGATAGTGAACTAGGAGTTCGAGAGAAAGTCCTCTAAAATCTGTCCATTTCTGGTACCTCTCCTGTCTGGGGTCAGACTGTGCCAGGCTGGGGAACAGCAATTTACATCTACCCCAATGGGTGTGAGTCCTCACCCGGCCTGCTGTAAAGGGCCACAGCATAGATTTGGCCCAATGGCGTTAAGATACGGGCACACGCCGCCCAGGGTGCACAAAGCTGTGTTACTTTAGTCACAGTATAATTGGGATTGCGAACCACAACCGCAGCCCAAGAGGCGTCACTCTCGGCATCGACTATTTTGTATGCTTGTGGATATCTGCACACTCATTTTGAGTGGGTATATGGTTCCTGTAGTAGTAGGAAGTCAGCTGCTTCCTCGTCCGCTATGACCCTAAGTTTCTAGGCCACTGCTCTAGCTCTCTGCACGTTATGCTGTATTATTGCAATTTTGGATCTGTTGTACTCTTTAGGGCATCTCCCCATAGTCGGTTCGTGACTGGTATAACCCTTTTTCTTTTAGATAAACTGGACAGTTTGGGTCTCTGATAGAATGTGAATAGTCCATTTTCCCCGCCTTACAGTTTGTACAGATTGGATCTTCCTCCTTGTTTGGACATGTTTTATATTCATGTCCCCTGCCAGAGCAGTGACCGCAGGTTGATTCTGTTTGTGTACACGTATGGGTTGTGTGGCCATACTTACAACACTGGAAGCATTTCAGGATTGCTACATGCTCCCGGAATCGGTGGGATCCCCATTCGACGTAGATTCTCTCTTGATTCTTTAATTGCTGCCAGACAGTCGGGGCCAGCTCTAGAACCCAGTTTCTGTTGGTCCTGCCCTAGATCTGATGGAGTACCTGGGCTGCACCAGGGTTCGCTGTTCCTGTAGTTGCTGGGGGGGGGTCGGTCTCAAATTTCTGTTTATGATCTGTGGCTAACTGTTCCGGGGTTAGGTCCTTGTCTATGTCAAAGACTATGATAGCAGGTCCTCTCTTTTTTGGCAATTCTGGAGTCAATCCCAAGGTGGCAATTTTTGGGTTATCTATTATCGTCTGTATGTCTTCGTTTCCCTCCGTTTCAATAACGAGTCCTACATTCCTCGTTTTCCGGATGGACTTTATCTTAGTAGCATTGAGGTCATCCTTTAGTTTCTTCATGACAGTTGTCTTTATTTCTTCACTAGTTCTCTTTTCCTGGAGGACATCTGTGGCCACAGGTCTAAGCACAGCCAAGTTGGGTGTCATCAAGAGAGGTTGCTTCCTTTTTTGGGGCCTGTTCTGAGTTTGTTTTCCCTGATTTTGGTTACTCCTTAGCGTTTCGGCATATGTGGGAGCACACTGTTGCATTTTATTTACCCCACAGTCTTTACAGGCCTGCAGCCTTGCGGTGACCTTTTCATTCTCAACATAGGCCTTTAAAAGGATAGTCTCCATCTTGTTAAAGATTGTGACGATTTGTGACCTCACAAAGGTGGTTATCCTGTTATTCGGTTCTTTAAATATTGATTCCAGTGCTGTTTTGAGTGCCAGTGACTTTTCATAGACAGTGCCCACCGGTAGGGAGGGATCCATGGGGGAAGTTTCCTGCTGCTTTTCGTTGTTTGTTTCTTTGTTTGCATTGACATTTTGCTGAGTGTCCTTATTCTCAGTTTGGGAGCGTGTTCCCCGCTCTATTTTTGTTTTTAACAGCTTTTTGTTTTTACCCTTGCTTTGCGTTTGGGGGGTCCCTGGACAGGCATCTTCTGTGTCCTCCTGTTGTACTAGGGGGTTATCTCGTCGTCCTGCCCTTTTGGTTGAGTTTCTTTCAGTTTGTGATTCTGCTATCCATATCAGCAAAGGTTCCGGATAATCAGATGTGCGGATTATCGGGGTTGTCAATCCTTTTATCAGTTTGTGGCTGTAATACGCTGGTGACCAATACCTGCTACACATACTGGTGTTTAAAGTTCAAATTTAGATTTTAAGGGTTGGATAGGCTTTAAATTGTGGCGCATGTTTAGACACTGATAAAACCTCCAGTATTTGTCTTAAAACTTTTTTGAGTAATTCCTTTAATAGAGGGAGCCATCCTTTTTTTAATGATATTTGTTGAATCAAGATCCGATGACATTTTTCCCCTTAAAACATTTGACGAAAATTTCTCGTTTTTGTGGTTTGAACACCACTAGATGTCAGTTACGACCATGTACCCCCAGGGCTTTTCCAATTTCTGTAAATATTTCATATTATACTGAACAAGAGGGTTATGCAAGTATTCCAGCATCTTTATACATTCAGTATCAGTCTTAGTTGGCAATTATTTTCAGCTAGCATGCGATATTAAACATCTTTGAAGCAATTCACTCGTTACCGATCTAAGATGGCATCACTATTGTTACGATAATAAGGGATCGGGAACACGAGAAAACAACATATAAAATATCTCTAGACATCTAGGATGAACTGATGAGGCATATGGCAGAGAAGAAACATGCATGGGATACATACAAATTAACACATGACACAGAAGCCTATGATAGATACAAGTTGATCTGTAACCAGGTTACAAAGGAGGTTAGGCAGGCGAAGGCAGATTACGAGAAATCTTTGGCAAGGGATGCAAAGAAAAACAGCAAAGCGTTCTTTACTTATGTAAACTCTAGAAGGAAAGGGGTTGAATCAGATTGGTCCACTTGACATCGATGGGTCAACTGTTGATGATCTTGCTCAGGTAGCTAACAAACTAAATGAATATTTTGCATCGACACTCACACATGAGAAGTTATTTAGTGAGGGGAAAGCCAGAGGTGTATTCAACTCTAGCAGTAAGCTAGAGAATCTTGTAATAACTGAGAGTGAAGTGGAGGAGAAATTGTTGAAGATAAACACAAGAAAGGCACCCGGGGTGGATGGGATCTATCCAGTTATATTAAAGGAGGCAGCAGAGGAAGTAAGCAAACCCATAGCCATAATTATGAGAGCTTATTTGGACTCAGGGGAGGTACCCATGGACTGGAGATGTGGAAATGTAGCCCCAATTCGCAGAGAAGGATCAGGGACTGACACGGGTAATTATGGGCCTGTTAGTTTGTCTTCTGTTCCAGGAAAATTAATGGAGGCACTGGTTAAAGAAGCACTGCAGGATCATCTAGACAAGAATTCAGTTATAGCTGGGACACAGTGTGGTTTTGTTAAGGGAAGGTCTTGCCTGACCAATTTGCTTGGATACTGTGATCTAGTCGCAGGGAAGCTGGATGAAGGGAATAACTTTGATATTATATATTTGGGTCTTAGAAAGGCTTTTGATACTGTTGCACATGGAGGACTGCTGAACAAATTGGAGCAGTGTGGCATTGTAGGCAAGTTGCTGCTGTGGATGGAGGGATGGTTGAGTGGTGGGAGGCGGAGAGTGGTGATCGTGGACACTGCTCCACGTAGACTAATGTTATTAGTGGAGTTCCTCAGGGTTTGGTGTTGGGTCCATTGTTGTTTTCTGTATTTATAAATGATATTGATGATGGTATATCAAGCTTCATGTCCAAGTTTGCAGACAATACAAAGGTTGGAAGGGTTATTAAGGACACTACTGACGCTATGTGCTGCAACAGGATCTGGAAAGGTTGAGCAGATGGACTGAGAGGTGGCAAATGAAGTTTAACACTGACAAATGTAAAGTACTATATATGGGAAGCAGTAATCCCAGAGCAACGTATCAACTGTGTGGTACTGCACTGACAGTGGTAGAGAATGAAAAGGACCTGGGGGTAATTGTGCAGGCAGATATGAAGTTCTCTGAAAGATGAGCTGCAAGAGTAGCTCATGGTGTCTTGTCAATGATATACAAGAATATTTCTAGCAGGGATAGGGAGGTGATTATTCCCTTGTATAAGGATCTTGTAAAAAGTATACACGTCTGGAGGCCTCATTGCAAGAAGGATGTGGAGCTGTTGGAATGATTTCAGAGAAGGGCAACAAGGTTAATGAAGGGAACAAAGGGTTGTTCTTACGAAGAAAGGCTTAAGTTTTGAAAATTGCAGTGTCTGGAGACTAGTAGTAGTAGTAGTAGTAATAGTAGTGGCACATGATGCAAGAAAGCAAGTGTAGGAGCTTATGCAGCATCAGCCAAAAAAAAAAAAAAAAAAAAAAAATCATCACACCATTCCCTCCAAATGCCTGTCCAGTTCCTCCTTAAATTTATTTAACCTATCAACTTCCACAACGACAGATGGAAGTTTGTTCCAGCAATTAACCACCCGCTGGCTAAAGGCAAATTTCCGCACATCTATTCTACATCTATCCTTTCTTAATTTGAACTTATGTCCCCGTAGGTTCGTAATCTGAACAAGTGGAAGGATCCCATCAGAATTCAGCGTGCTCAACCCATTCAAGGCCTTATAGACCTCAATCAGATCACCGCGCAGGTGCCTAGTCTCCAGCCACTGCAATTTGCAAAACTTAAGCCTCTCTTGGTAAGAGAATCCCTTCATTCCCCTCACCAATCGTGTTGCTCTTCTCTGTACACGCTCAAGCAAATCTACATCCTTCCTAAAATGAGGCCTCCAGACTTGTACGCAATACTCAAGGCGTGGCCTGACCATTGCCTTATACAGAGGGACAATCACCTCCTTTTCCCTGCTAGCAAAATTCCTATATATCATTGACAAAACCCCATGACCTGCCCTAGCAGCCTGTCTGCATTGCTCAGAAAACTTCATATCTGACTGCACAATTACTCCCAGGTCTTTTTCATTTTCTACCACCTTAAGTGTAGTACCACACAGTTGGTACGTTTCTCTGGGGTTACTTCTACCCATATGCAGTACTTTGCATTTGTCAAGGTTGAATTTCAGTTGCCACTTCTTAGCCCATCTGCCCAAATTATCTAGATCCTGTTGCAGTAGCACACTGCCATTACTGTCATTAACAACCCTGCCAACCTTTGTGTCATCTGCAAACTTCGACATTAAGCCTGATATACCTTCATCAATATCATTGATAAATACACAAAACAACAGTGGACCCAACACCGAACCCTGTGGGACTCCACTAATAACATTAGTCCACGAAGAGCAGCACCCATTGATTACCACCCTCTGTCTTCTCCCACTTAACCATCCTTTTATCCATTGTAGCAACTTACCCTGAATACCATTCTGCTCCAATTTGTACAGTAGTCTTCCATGCGCAACAGTGTCAAAAGCTTTCCTGAAATCCAAGTATATGATATCAAAATTATTTTTCGCATCCAGTTCCTTTGTGACCACATCATAATAACCAATCAAATTTGTCAGACAAGACTTTCCCTTAACAAACCCATGCTGTGTTTGAATTATTGCTGCAGTCTTGTCTAGATGATCCTGCAATGCATCTTTAACCAGTGACTCCATTATTTTACCCGGAACAGAAGTTAAACTAACTGGTCTGTAATTACTCGTGTCACCCTTCGATCCACCTTTGTGAATTGGGGACACATTTTCACATCTCCAGTCCGTGGGAACCTCCCCTGAGTCCAAGGATGCTCTCATAATTATGGCTAAGGGTTTGCTTAGTTGCTTTGCCGCCTCCTTTAAAATAACTGGATAGATCCCATCCACCCCAGGTGCCTTTCTTATGTTTAACTTCAACAATTTCTCCTCCACTTTGCTCTCAGTTATTACAAAATCATTAAGCACACTGCTACAATTTGATAACCTTCTTCCATTTTCAAACTGTAATAATTCCTCACGTGTGAATGTAGATGCAAAATACTCATTCAGTTTGTTTGCTATCTGAGCAGGATCATCAACAGTCGAACCATCGATGTCAAGTGGACCAATCATATTCATCCCCTTCCTTTTAGAGTTTATATAAGTAAAGAAATCCTTGCTGTTTTTCTTAGCATCCTTTGCCAAAGATTTCTCGTAATCCGCCTTCGCCTGCCGAACCTCCTTTGTGACCTGATTACAGACTAGCTTATATCTGCCACAGGCTTCTGCGTCACCTGATAATTTATATGCATCCCATGCATTTTTCTTCTCTGTCACGAGTCTCATTAGTTCATTTGATAACCATTTAGGCCTAAACCTTGAACGATATTTCTTAATCGGTATATAAAGTCTAGTAGCTTCCACGATTAATTCCTTGAATGCTTCCCACTTAGAATTTACTGTTGGTAACATCGTCAGTTGATCCCACTGTACAGAATTTAAAAACTGTCTGAGACCACTGTACTCCCCTTTACGGAAGCAAAAACCCTTTCCTTTACCCCTGACGGTAGTTACCTCTTTGAGTAAATCCCACTTCAGCACACTGTGATCACTGCCACCTAGTGGTTCCTTTATCTGCAAATTCTTAATACACGAATGATCACTGCTGATAACCAGATCAAGAGTGTTACTTTCTCTGGTTGCCTCTCGAACATGCTGCTGCAGAAAACAATCATCCAATAAATCCACAAAAGTCTGACTGGTGTGTGAGTGACCAACCCACAAGTTCCAGTCAATATCTGGGAAGTTAAAATCCCCCATTATAAGACATTCAGATTTACTAGCCCACTCTATTTCTCTGTACAATTGTTCATTGTACTCATTCAAGTCATTAGGCCTATAACACACTCCTACCCTTATTTTTCCTTTCGCAGTGCTTATCTCGCACCAAACTGACTCAACAGAGCACTGTTCATCTATATTAACTGGGTGCACTTCCTTTGATTTTATGTTTTTCTTAATTAACAGCATAACACCCCCTCCCTTTCTGTCCTGTCTATCCTTTCTGTACACATTGTACTCCCCAAATTCCAGTTCTGCATTCCTTATATCTTTGTGACACCACGTCTCTGCTATCCCAACAATATCCGCCTTTGATGTCTTGACCAACACTTCAAATTCATCAAATTTATTTACTATACTTCTAGCATTGGTATACATGCAAGCATACATGCTCCTATGCCTATTCCTTGTTACCCTAACACATCCCATATACCCAACTATTCCATGATGACTGCCATCCGTCCCTGAAACCCCCAACACCCCTCGCTCCAGGTCGCTTCTTATTCTAATAGAAGTTGTGCAAGAATCACCTTCACCTCTGCCTGCGGTTACTGTTAAACTATTAGTCTTTGTATCCCCCCAAACTAGCAGTTTTCCGACCCACCTAACACTGCTCGATAGCATCAGCAAATATTCTTGCACCCTTTCTATTTAAGTGTATCCCATCCCTGTAGAAGCAATCTCTCCTGTTAACAAGTACAGTCCAGGCTGAAAAAAATTCTACCCCTTGAGCCTTGCACAATCCTTCCAGGGCCGAATTGATCGACAAGGCTCTCATCATGTACTTCCTCCTATCGTGTCTGGGCAGAATTGCAGACACTTTCAAATTCAACCCTATTTCACGGCTTTTTTTCAACAGTGACCTGTACTTGTTGAGTAATTCCGCCGGTCTCCTACTCTTAATATCATTAGTGCCAACGTGTACAACTATATCACCTTTTGTGCCCTTGAAAGATGATATCCGCTCTACAACGTCATCAACCTTTGCCCCTGGCAGACATACCCTGGTCCTGTTCCACCTATCCTTTTTACAAAGGATGTTCCCCGTTTCCCTGACAATAGAGTCACCAACAACAACTAGTTCCTGTGGGACCAGCGCATTCTGCCTTAGGGGTTGCCGCTGTGTTGCGCGATGACCAAGTGCAAGCTCTGGCGTTGATGTGGGCAGCTGAGAGCTTGATGGGCCCCTCAATTTACTTCCTTCGAGGGCATCCACCCTGTCCTTCAAGCTCTCATATAGGCCCATAAGAACGCTGAGTTGTTGCCTGATTTCGATACACTCCTTGCATCGCGCACACACAAAGACATCCCCCATGGCAATATCATGTTCCGTTCCAGAGAGTTCGGCAAACATTTCACAAGTTGCACATTTCTTTAGGCTGTGATGCGTTGGAGAATTGCCCCCCTCAGTTCTCCCCCGAGTCACAGCACTCCTGCCACTTTGTGCCCGTTGCTTTGCTGCTCTAGTTTGGGGCATGGTAGTTTAAATTAAAAAAAATCAATAAATTAAATGTCAGTAGTATTTGAATAGAAACTATTAAATAGAAACAGTGAAGCGTATTACTATATAATTATGCGTTAGAACTACCTAGCTACCTCAATTAAAAAATTTGAATTCCCTACCACTATATCCAAAAACAATGGCTACAAAAATGGAACGAAATAACGGTTTTACCTATCGTAAGTAAAATCCACAAAAACTCTTTATCTAAATTAAAAATAAAAAATAACCAGCGTAACTATAACTATATGACTACGTATTAAGTACAATATAAAATAACAATCATGTAAATAACAGGTAAACACTTATCGTTTTTGCAGAGCCTGTAACTGATAGCTGTAACTTTTAAAGAGACTAGGCACCGGCGCGGTGATCTGATAAAGGTGCATAAGGCCTTCCGTGGTTTGAGCTTTCTCATTGCCGATGGGATTATTCCCCCTGCTCAGAATAATCACCTGAGAGGGCATAAATTCAAATTGAGGAAAGACAGATGTGTGGAAATTTGCCTTTAGCCACTGAGTAGTTGGTTGGTGGAACAGACTTCCATCACTTGTTGTGGAAGTCGATAGCCTAAACAAATTTAAGGCTCAGCTGGACAGGTATTTCGAACGAACGGAGGGGTGAAATGGAAGTGTTTTTTTTTTTTTTTTTTTTTTGCTGATGCTGCATAAGCTTGCTTTCTTGCATCATATGCCTCTACTAATGCTAATATCCAGACATCCCACCATTGATAGTTGTTCGCATCCTACCCAAGCATGATGTCAGACACAACTATAAATATGCTTGTAGCCTTTCAAGGAGACAGGAGTATGATTTTTGAAGCAAAAGCCTTGATCAATAAAGTTAATAGACTTCGAATACAGAATGTTAATAGAGTGCCACATAAGCAGTCATTCTGTATGTGACATTTCATCGGCACCAAGATCCCTCTGTTGATGACTGATGATGTGATCTGCAAATGGAAGCAGACTGGTGCTGAAAATATGATGAAATGATCTGGAAAACTGATGGAATACGGCTGAAGAGGCCCGTAAAGAATTGTCTGCTCAGAAACATAGTTAATATTGTTACAACACACACACAGGCCCTCAGTGAGATGATTGAGACACGTCAGTATCAGTACAGTGCACCAGATACTGCATGATATAGGTTACCATGGTTATGCAGCCATCAGTAAGCTATTAATCACCTCAACTAATGCCAGTCATTTTCTAGCTTGGTGTAAGACCCATTGTCCTTGGATTATAGACTAATGGAATGCTGTGATTTTGGAGTGCTGAGTCACAGTACATAATCTACCAGTCTGATAGTCATGCCTGGGTGTGGTAGATGCCTAGGGAAGGCTACCTGCAAGATTCTGACAATGGAGTTTGACAGAGTTGATCTGGGGGCTGTCTTTCATTGTTTGACCTGGGACCGTTGGTTTTTTTGGACAACACTACGAATGATGTGGTCTATCTAGACATCCTGGACAATAATGTGTTACCTTTGATGTGGCAGTATGCCGGGAAGGCCGATGCATGTTTGGGCTGGCCTTTCAAACAGAAAGTTGGACAGGCCAGCCCAGATCCCTAACTTTAATCTTGTAAAGAACATCTGAGGTGAATTGGATCATTGGGTACATGTGAGAAGAGCTGGCCAAAATAAACAGAACTGAACTCATCACCGCTTTCAAGTCTTAATGGTAGAAAATATTTGAAAAGAATAAAACTGAAGAGTGTTCCATGATTAGCAGGTGTCATGAATGTTAGGTTTAAGCACATATTATTAGTTTTCCTGTATATATTTATGGGTAATAACCCATATATCCACTAGGTGACAATGATCACAATGATGCGGGATTTACTTAAAGATGTAACTACCATCAAGAGTAAAGAGAAGGGTTTTTGTTTTCATAAAGGTGACTACAGTGGTCTCAGACAGTTTTTAAATTCTATACAGTAAGATCAGCTGATGATGTTAAAAACAGGGAATTTTAAATGGAAAGCCTTCATTAATCTTGGAAGCTACTAAGCTTTTCCAACTAAGAAATGCTGTTCAAGATAAACCTAAATGGATGTTAGATGATATAATGAGGCTCGTGGGATGCATATAAATTATCAGGTGATAGTGAACACTATGGCAGATATAAGCCACTCTGTAGCTTATATCTGCCATAGGGTTCTGTCATGATAATTTATATTCTCTGACCTATCAGCAGGAAAATGCTCCAAGTAGTGTTTGTGTTGTGACTAATCACCCCCAACTAAAGTTAGGGATCTGGGCTGGCCTGTCCAACAAAAAGTTGGACAGAGCCTCCCAAAAAAAAAAAAAAACACAACTGAACTCATCACCACTTTGAAGTCTGAATGGTAGAAAATATTGGAGAACAATAAAACTGAAGAGTGTTCCTTGATTAGAGGGTGTTGTAAATGTTAGGTTTAAGCACATATTATTAGTTTTCCTGTATGTATGGGTAATAACCCATATATCCACTAGGTGACAATGATCACACTGATGTGGGATTTATTTAAAGATGTAACTACCATCAAAGATAAAGGGAAGGGTTTTTGTTTTCATAAAGATAAATACAGTGGTCTCAAACAATTTTTAAATTCTATACAGTAGGATCAACTGATGATGATCAAAACAGGGAAGGGAATTCTAAATGGTAAGCCTTTAAGGAATTAATCTTGGAAGCTACTAGTCTTTTTACCTTATATTTTACCTTTTCATACCTAGGCTTTTTACCTTATAGACCTAAATGGATGTCAGACAAACTAATGAGGTTCTTGACAGAGAAAAAATATGTGTGGGATACATATAAATTATCAGGTAACAAACACAGAACCCTATGGCAGATATAAGCTACTTTGTAATCAAGTCACAAAGGAGGTTAGGCAAGCAATGGCTGATTACGAGAAATCCTTGGCAAAGGATGCAGAGAAAAACAACAAAGATTTCTTTACCTATGTAAACTCTAGAAGGAAGGGGATAAATCAGATTGGTCCATTTGATGTTGGTGGTTGGACTGTTGATAATCCTGCTCAGATATCTGACAAACTGAATGAGTAATTTGCATCTACTTTCACACATGTGGAATTCTGTAAGAAAGGGAAGGACAAAAGCTTACTAAACTCTATCAGGGAGCTAAATGATTTTGTAATAACAGAGAGCAAGCTGTGGGAGGCATTAGCATTAGTAGAGGCATACAATACAAGAAAGCAAGCTTATGCAGCATCAGCCAAAAAAAAAAAAAAAACCCTCTCATTTCACCCCTACATTCATTCCAAATGCCTGTCCAGCTCAGCCTTAAATTTATTTAGGCGATTAACTTCGACAACAAAAGATGGTAGTCTGTTCCACCAGTCAACCACCTGCTGGCTTAAGGCAAACTTCTGCCCTTACATTCTACAACTGTCTTTCCTCAATTTGAAGCTATGCCCCCTCAGGTTCTTAATCTGAGCAAGAAGAAGAATCCCATCAGCATTCAGCTTGCCCAATCCATTCAAAGCCTTATACACTTCAATCAGATCACCTCGCAGTACCTACTGTCCAGGCACTACGATTTGCAAAGCTTAAGCCTTTCTTGGTTAGAACACCCCTTTGTTCCCCCACACCAATGTTGTTGTCCTTCTTTGTACTCATTCTAGCAACTCTACATTCTTCCTAAAATGAGCCCTCTAGGAAGTTAAACATAAAAGAGGCACCTGGAGCAGATGAAATTTATCCAGTTATATTGAAGGGAGCAGTGAGGGAAGTAAGCAAACCTTTAACAATAATTATGAGAGCATCCTTAGATTCAGGAGAGGTCCCCATGGACTGGAGATGTGCAAATGTATCCCCATTTCACAAAGCGCATTCAGAGGGTGACACAAATAACTATAAACCTGTTAGTTTAACTTTTGTTCCAGGGAAAATAATGGAGTCACTGGTTAAAGAAGTGATGTAGTATCACCTAGACAACACTGCAGTAATAGTTTAGACCAAACAGGCATTTGTTAAGGGAAAATCTTGTCTGACCAATTTGGTTGGATGCTACAATATGGTCACAAAGGAACTGGATGCAAGAAATAATTTTGATATCATATACTTGGATTTCAGAAAGCTTTTGATACTATTGCACATGGAAGACTGCTGTACAGAATGGAGTGGTATGGTATTAAGGGCAAGTTTCTGCAATGGATAAAGGGATGGTTGAGTGGGAGACAGCAGAGAGTGGTAATAAATGGACACTTCTCTATGTGAACAAATGTTCTTGGTGGAGTCCCCCAGGGTTTGGTGCTGGGCCCATTGTTGTTTTGTGTATTTATCAATGATATAGATGAAGGTATATCAGGTTTAATGGCCAAGTTTGCAATGATACAAAGGTTGGCAGGGTTGTTAATGACAGTATGCTACTGCAATGGGATGTAGAAAAGCTAGGCAGATGGGCTCAGAAGTGGCAACTGAAGTTTAACATTGACAAATGCAAAGTACTGCATATGCGTAACAGTAACCCAAGAGAAATGTACTGTGTTGTACTACACTGAGGGAGGTGGAGAATGAAAAATACCTGGAGGTAATTGTGCAGTCAGATATGAAGTTGTCTGACAGTGCAGACGGGCTGCCAGAGCAGGTCATGTAGTTTTGTCAGTGATATATAGGAATTTTGCTAGCAGAGACAAGGAGGTGATTATCCGGCAATGGTCAGACAACAACTTGAATACTGCATACAAGTCTGGAAGCTTCATTTTAGAAACAATGCAGAGTTGCTAGAACGAATAGAGAGAATGGCAACAAGATTGGTGAGAGGAACAGAGGGGTGCTCTTACCAAGAGAGGTTTAAGTTCTGCAAGTTACAGCATCTGAAGACTAAGCACCTGGTAGGTGATCTGATTGAGATGTATAAGGCCTTGAATAGTTTGAGTAGGCTCAGTGCTGATGGGATACTGTTATTGTGGAAGTTGATAGCTGAACTTGAGAAACATTTGGAATGCCAGATGGGTGAAATGAGAAGGTTTTTTTTTTTTTTTTTTTTTTTTGGCTGATGCTATATAAGCTTGCTTTCTTGCATCATATGCCTCAACTAATGCTAATGCTATAGCTATACAGGAAATCTAACAATTGTAGGTATGCCGATGTCCAGATATTAATGGTACATCAGTATATGTATAACATATTGAAGGAGCAGATAGTTTTCAGTTTACTGCAGTTATTTCTAATGCTGTGTAGTTTCTCCTTTATTAAATGCTTTAAATTTAAACCTATTATTCAAACCAATGTTTTCTTTCCAACTGTAGGAAATGAAGGAATAATTGGAATAACTGCAGTAACTCTTGAAGATGACTCTGTTATGCCTCTGAACTCTGTGTCTAACATTGATAATGTGCATAATGCTATCGGTGGTATTGATTCTTCCAGTCATCTTACAGATGGGAGTGATAATGTTCCTGAAAGTGGTGTAACTCAGATTGCATTATCCCAAGGTGATAATCAGGATACATTAGAGGTAAATTATGTAATTTAATGTTTGTTTATTTGTTGTTAGCATCACAATGTCCCTCCTATAAAAGTTTCAATATAGTGACAGTAACTATACAGTAACCTTTTCAGCACAAACAAAGAGATGATTATCCCATTGTATAAGACAGTGAAAAAATCGCCAGATGCGGAAACCTCAAATCAGTAAGGACATATAAATTGCAGTCTGTAAACTAGGCACCACTGGGATGACCTGATTGTAGTGTATAAGGTGGGCTAAAAGCATTCTAGGGCAAAGGCCTCAAGCTTTGTAAGAGTTTACTGACATAGGTTAGTGCAATCACATCATTTTTATATGTAGCGAACTACACAAAGTAGGTAAAAAAGGATAGCTACAGAATTGATGTCCAAAAATTTGCAATCAGCTTTTTTTTTTGCTGGTGCTGTATAAGCCTTGCATCATGTTTCCAACACTAAATATAATTCATAGAACAATAAATTATAACAAATTAGTGTGAAAATTATAAATTTTGATGGTACAGTACAAGTAACATTTCATTATTTTATGTTTAAACCTTTCAGCATCATGTCAAAATATATCCAAGAGCAGGCATATAGTTTACCTTATACACCATTTAGTTTTTTGGAACAAAATGATGCATTTATAATGGTATTTTTTATTCTAACATATATTGGTTCACATAATGTCTTTAATAACAGCAATCTTGTTATCCAAAAATGTCATGGAGAAAATGACAATGAAGCTGAAACCAGATCAATAGAAAATCAAGACATTATGAGCACATGATACACTTAATATGCAATAACGGAACCATAAAGAATTTTTTACTATATATTTCTCTAATTGCAAATAGTTAGCAATGCAACTGAAAACTGACTGTCACACACTGTGGAATACTGGTATTTTTAATTTAAATGTAAACTAAAATCATGTCTGAGACTACAGCAGCAAAGCAAAGGGCTCAAATTAGTGGAAATGCTTCAACCCAGAAGGGAACTGCTGAGAGCGCTTCACGGAGGATGCGGAAAGGTCAGGGAATGACCACCGCATATCTCCGGAGCAATATGGCCTTAGTTGCTAATGCTCCTAAAAACCAAATAACAAACAAACAAATCAGAGTTTCATAGTGTGTGTGCTACTTGTTGAATGTTTATGGAGCCTCTGGACTGAGACATAATACAGTGAAAGGAGATACTATTGTTTGTTTTCAATGCTAAATGTGAGAGAAGACTCAGCAAAAATTGAACAGTGTGATGAACAAATGTCAAATAAGTGTGTGCTGGGTCAGCACTTGAAGAACAGGGTCGATGCTCTTGAAGGAATTAAAACAAGGAACCCACAAGCACTCATCTGTCCAGCTTAACACACGAGCCTACACTTAGGTATGACACAGCACAGTGGAATCCCCAATGGCAGAAAGTGCCATTCACACAGGAAGTAGCTATTGTCAAGGAAATGAGAAACGTATTGTGAAAAAAGGATAGGTGGAATAAGACTAGAATACATCAGGGACAAAGGTTAGTCATGATGTAGAACAGTTATTATCCTTTAAGAACAGACAAGCTGATGTTATTGTACACTTTTGTATTAGTGATATTAAGAATAAGTGATCTGAGACAACATCGAGAAAAAGCCATAAGCCAGCATTATATTTCAACATATCTGAATTTTGCCTAAACGTAACAGGAGAGAGTGCGATAAGAGCCTTTTCGATAAATTCAACTTTGGAGAAACTCTACTCATGGAGTAGAATTTTTTTCAGTATTGTCTGTGATTGATAAAAGGCAAGACTATTTTTTGCATCAGTGACATAAACTGAATTAAAAGAGATGTAAGAATGCTTGCTAATGCCATTGAGACAGTATTAGGTGGGTCGGAAAACTGCTAGTTTGTGCTCGTTTTAGGGGTGGACATGTTAGGCTCTTCCCTAAAAGGTACCACCAGGACCGAAGTCCATATGAGCTAATTTCATCCACTAAAATTTATTACTACCCAAAGCTTATTTATAAATTTAAATATACAGGTAGTTCTCAACTTTACGAGTTAATTCGTTCCTAGCATGCGCTCATAAAGCAGGAATTTATTTCACATAGACATAAGGTTAAAAATAGGTGTTACATTCTCAACAATGAAATTATTTAGCTAATTAGTTTATTTAAAGAATGATTGATTTATCCAAAGAAATGAAAACATAGCCTGTAAAATCAAGCAAATTATAATAATAAATTATTTACGACTTACTGCTACAAATGTTAAAGAATGATGTTTATTCTTCACCATCATCGAATAAATGCACACTCTTTGATAACTCATTATTGACTCGGCACTCGTTAGTTTGTTGCACAAGAAGTTGTCTTCTTCAGAAATGTTTCAAGAGGCATTTGTTTCCAAGATAATCTTCTCTTTTAATTATAAATTTCATGATTGTATGCATAAGCATTTTTTAACGGCACACACAAATTGCAACTAACATGATTCATGTGGAGTAAAAAAAGTTTACGAAGCTTAAAAGAAAGGAATGAAGAGAAGATTCTGAAAATTTATTTGTTTTTTATACGATTGAAGATTTCAGTAAAGGGCAAACACGTTTCACCATAATAACTTAAAAACCCACACAATTCTAGCTATCGGTATTTTCGCAAATGCAAGAAGTGATGTTTACTACCTGTTTATATAGGTGCCTCTGTAGCCAGTTGGGAGGAGCAGCAGTGTGTAGCACACACTTTTTGATTAGGCTGGGGTTCGAGCCTGTCACCATCAAATACGGAGGATGCAAAAAGGTCAGAGAATGACCACCGCATATCGCGGAGCAATATGGCCTTAGTTTCTAATACTCCTTAAAACCAAATAACAAACAAACAAACTACTTGTTTATAATTGCTTTTATGATTAATTTATTATTTAATGGTCGTCATGAATAATAAAAACAGAAATGTGATTTGGAAAAATATCATGAAGGCATTTAAAATTGATTCTTATAACGGAATATATGATAACGATGAAAGTGTAGTGCATTTTAATGGTTTGAATTGGTAACTAATACAATTTACAAACCACGCTCACGACCTTTTTATGAACCTTTTTATTTTAAGGTCACGCTCGTGACCTTAAAAATGACATTTTAGAGAGATAAATAGCTTAGTTATACAGCGAAAATTTCAACTTCCGAGATCTTGAAACAAATTACCAAAAAACTATGTTATTGGGTTCACATTACGATATTTTAACGATACGATGGTGTCTCTGGAACGGATTAATATTGTAAAGCTGAGTACACTGTATTGTATAGCTATGCACGTGGTTTGAAATGCATTATTTATGAATGTTTAACATTCATTTTTTTTCAATTAATTTTCATATTGTCAATTTTGTTCATACTTGGGGGGAAAAAACTCGTAAACTCGAGAACTTATAAAGCGAGAACTGCATGTGCATATATATATATATATACATATATATAATAGGAGCAATTAATAAATATCTTAAGCAATATAGTCCAGATCGGATTAATGCCATCTATTGTAGATAGAAAATTACATCCGTCGTAATATTACATTTGATCATTCTCTAAGTAGATAAGGTACGTGCTGTTTAATGGTATATTATGTTAGAATTTTTTATGTGGTGTCCGAAAATATAATACTGATACTATATAAATATAATGAAATATGTAAATAGTCTGGCTGCCCACTAAAAACTATATATACCCGTATATCAAAGCACCAAAACGCTATAATTGCCGATACCAGCCCCCATTGGCCAAACCTACTAAAGAAACATCATAAGTAAAATAATATTAACACAATATGTTAATTATGGGTAGTGGAATAGTAGTAGTAGTAGTAGTGGTAGTAGTAGTGGCATGAGATGCAAGAAAGCAAGTGTATGAGCTTATGCAGCATCAGCCCAAAAAAAAAAAAAAAAAAATCACACCATTCCCTCGAAATGCCTGTCCAGTTCCTCCTTAAATTTATTCAACCTATCAACTTCCACAATGACAGATGGAAGTTTGTTCCAGCAATTAACCACCCGCTGGCTAAAGGCAAATTTCCGCACATCTATTCTACATCTGTCCTTTCTTAATTTGAATTTATGCCCCCTTAGGTTCGTAATCTGAACAAGTGGAAGGATCCCATCAGAATTCAGCGGGCTGAACCCATTCAAGGCCTTATACACCTCAATCAGATCACCGCGCAGGTGCCTAGTCGCCAGCCACTGCAATTTGCAGAACTTAAGCCTCTCTTGATAAGAGGATCCCTTCATTCCCCTCACCAATCTTGTTGCTCTTCTCTGTACACACTGAAGTAAATCTACATCCTTCCTAAAATGAGGCCTCCAGACCTGTACGCAGTACTCAAGGCGTGGCCTGACCATTGCCTTATACAGAGGGATAATCACCTCCTTTTCCCTGCTAGCAAAATTCCTATATATCATTGACAAAACCCCATGTCCTGCCCTGGCAGCCTGTCTGCATTGCTCATAAAACTTCATATCTAACTGCACAATTACTCCCAGGTCTTTTTCGTTTTCTACCACCTTAAGTGTAGTACCACACAGTTGGTACGTTTCTCTGGGGTTACTTCTACCCATATGCAGTACTTTGCATTTGTCAAGGTTAAACTTCAGTTGCCACTTCTTAGCCCATCTGCCCAAATTATCCAGATCCTGTTGCAGTAGCACACTGCCATTACTGTCATTAACAACCCTGCCAACCTTTGTATCATCTGCAAACTTCGACATTAAGCCTGATATACCTTCATCAATATCATTGATAAATATACAAAACAACAGTGGACCTAACACCGAACCCTGTGGGACCCCACTAATAACATTAGTCCAAGAAGAGCAGCACCCATTGATTACCGCCCTCTGTCTTCTCCCACTTAACCATCCTTTTATCCATTGTAGCAACTTACCCTTAATACCATTCTGCTCCAATTTGTACAATAGTCTTCCATGCGCAACAGTGTCAAAAGCTTTCCTGAAATCCAAATATATGATATCAAAATTATTTTTTGCATCCAGTTCCTTTGTAACCACATCATAATATCCTATCAAATTTGTCAGACAAGACTTTCCCTTAACAAACCCATGCTGTGTCTGAATTATTGCTGCAGTCTTGTCTAGATGATTCTGCAATGCATCTTTAACCAGTGACTTCATTATTTTACCAGGAACAGAAGTTAAACTAACTGGTCTGTAATTAATTGTGTCACCCTTCGATCCCCCTTTGTGAATTGGGGATACATTTGCACATCTACAGTCCGTGGGAACCTCCCCTGAGTCCAAGGACGCTCTCATAATTATGGCTAAGGGTTTGCTTAGTTGCTTTGCCGCCTCCTTTAATATAACTGGATAGATCCCATCCACCCCAGGTGCTTTTGTTATGTTTAACTTCAACAATTTCTCCTCCACTTTGCTTTCAGCTATTACAAAATCATTAAGTATCCTGCTACAATTTGATAACCTTCTGTCATTTTCAAACCTTAATAATTCCTCACGTGTGAATGTAGATGCAAAATACTCATTCAGTTTGTTTGCTATCTGAGCAGGATCATCAACAGTCGAACCATCGATGTCAAGTGGACCAATCAGATTCACCCCCTTCCTTTTAGAGTTTATATAAGTATTCCAGTTCGGCATTCCTTATATCTGTGTGACACCACGTCTCTGAATACATTGAAAGGGACGTTATCAAATGCTAACCCTCTCAATATATCCCTCCCATAATCAACAGAGCTAACAGTTTCTGTTGTCATCTGCCTGTATAACGTAGTCAAAAAGTAATATTAAAGTCTAATGGTTAAGCAGATGAATGGTTAGGGCTAATTGTCATCTAGCCTGTGAGCAACTAAATTATCTGCTTAACCATTAGACTTTAATATTACTTTTTGACTATGTTATACAGGCAGATGACAACAGAAACTGTTAGCTCTGTTGATTATGGGAGGGATATATTGAGAGGGTTAGCCCTTGATCACGTCCCTTTCAATGTATCCCACTACCCATAATTAACATATTGTGTTATTATTATTACCTTATTTTATTTATGATGTTTCTTTACTAGGTTTGGCCAATGGGGGATGGTATCGGCAATTATAGCATTTTGGTGCTTTGATATACGGATATATATATTTTTTAGTGGGCAGCCAGACTATTTACATATTTCATTATATTTATATAGTATCAGTATTATATTTTCGGACACCACATAAAAAATTCTAACATAATATACCATTAAACAGCACGTACCTTATCTACTTAGACTATAATCAAATATTATATATATATATATATATATAAATATAACAATACAATAAAAAGGGGTAAATATATATGTAATGATATACATATCTATATACAATATTTACATTTCTTTCACACAGTAGAAAGAATTATATTTACAATAATTACTAAATTTTGAATAAAACCCAAGAAGTGTGAAAGAAGAGCTACGGCAGTTCAGCCTGGAGGAGGTGAACAGTGCATAACACTGTCCAAAGCATTCAGTTTCCACCCAGACCTCGTGGAGGTATGCCGTGTGTAGATAGAATTCCAGCTCTTCTTTTAAAAACCTTATTTATAAACTCTACAAGCAATTTAAATAAACTTTTATCTAAAAAAGAATTCTGGAAGAGAACCATCATTTAATACAAAAATACCTTTTTCTAACTCAGATCTAATATCCAAATAATTATAAGAGTTGAGGGCAACATGAAGACCTGTCTCCACCACCCTGTACTCACACAGAGCAGAGGGAACCAAGCCAAACTGGTTCACCTCAAGCCATGCCGTGTGAGGAGAAAGCACACATTCAAACCAAACTGAAGCCAGGGCCACAATTTAAAATTTCCTGTCAAGACAGAGGGCAGAAGTACAAACATCTCTCTGCCATTCTCAGAACAGTTCCATCTGTCTTGCCAGATATTTATGAGTTCATTCTTTCTCCAACTCTCAGCAACCATCTGATGGAAATTGAATGCAGCCCCCATCACAGAGCACGACTGGATGCCCAAAATTTCAGTGGAAATGTCTCTTTTCAGACAATATCTCAACCCATATCTTAATAAGTCGGCAGATAATTTACATGAAATTACCTGTAAAGTATCAGTTGCCACTGTACAGCAAGCCCTTGCCATTGCCACTCCTAGAAGTGCGAACCTCTGAGCCGAAAATAGATGCTTTTTAACGCATAACCTTCATAATGGGTTCAAACGAAGTTCCAGAAGCATACGTCAGAATGGGTACAAAGACACATTCGCAAAATACAAAAAAATAAAGGCAGATATCAAAGGCCTGAGATTTAAAAAGTGTGTGGGGAGTGTTTTGTTGCATAGTGTTATGTTCTGTTGTTTCTCTGACCATTTAGCCATTGGGCCCCTATTTGGGACCCACCATTGCCCACACTTTGCCACAGGAGGCAGGTCAGGCACCCAGTAGATAATTTAAGTACTTTGGCAGGCTCTACCACCTAGTTTCCAAGGGTTTCAGTGGCTAGGCCTATAAAAAAATGGGGGGGGGGCTGACTCGAACTCCGGTCTAATCAAGAAGCATGATGTGCTATGCACTGCTGCTCCTGCCTACCTGGCTATGGAGGTGCCTTGTTAGGGGTGTACTCGGTCGGTTTAGTGAGGGGGGGGAGACTGAAGACTAGGGAAAAAAAGAGGTAGAAGGATGGGGGCGATAGAGTAGATATCCCCAAAGAGGTCAGTGGAGACAAGTCCCATAAGGTGAAGTAGTATTGGGGGGAAGCAGGGAGAGGAGAAGACAGAAACCCGTCTCCTACCCTCCCTCCCTGGGGATGGGGTTTTAAAGTAGAGGTTAGGGTATCCAGTTCAGATCCTCAGTTCCATGTTGAGTCAATTCTGGTAGCATGGTCAAACTGCCCATCCTGCTGGGGGGTAGGATATGTTAACTGGCAGTGGGGGGGAGAGAAACACATTTACTTCATTCATAATTTGCATTCTCACTCTACTTGCATTCTATTTTTATACATTTTTCTTATATTTTATATATTTTTTTTCTGTTGGGTTATATATATAAATATATATATATATATATATATATAATATAATATTGTAAGTAGAACGCATAAAGTAGATTTAATTGGTTTAAGTCTAATGAAAATACGGTATACACTGGGAGCGATATATGGAATGAAAAAGAGGAAGAAATGGACTGGAGATTAAAATAAAGATAAGAAGTGAAAAAACGACCAAAATGAAATAACATTGCGGTGTCTTTCACAATTTCAGTGTCATCATCAGAGGTCATCCACCGAAATTATGAAAAAGACAGCAATGTTCTTGCTTCTGTTTCCGACATGATCTGTATGCTATGGTGCACATGTGTAGTTGTCACGCTATATTACTATTATTATTATTATCTTTTTCGTACAGGCACTTCCTCCCCCCTATATTAATTAGCTTCTTAGTACCATTATTCGTTACTATTATCCTAAGCTTTGTCCAGGCTGTGCTCACGCCACCTAGAACTGCTTATATGCATTTTTCTCAATAAATATTTTCACTACTCCTATTCCTACTTTTGAACTTACAGGTCTACACACTTCATCGCTTTCACCCCTCATTCACTCTTCATTTCTTTTTTTATAATTTATATATTTTAGACTTTATATATTTTTGTAATCTTTTATATGGAGCCACAAAATAATAATGAATACATGCTACATGGGCAGAGTAGTATAAATTTGACCCCGGGGACACGTGCTCTGTACTGTACACCGCAACACATCTATCATTCTATACATACACATATTACACACACAGAACAGAGCACATCAGCATCTAATGCTTCTAACTTGGATAAATATCGGATCTATAACTTTAAATACAACACATGTAATAATAAACTATGTTTAACCTGTCCTTGCATGCACCCGCAACACATAACAAATGACACTAATAAACCTACCTTTTGTAAATCCAGTAATGTCATATACCTAATAAAATAGGCTGGACAAACAAGTAATAAACTACACCTGAGACTAAATCTACACAGATCAGACATCAACAACTACAAATATAGACATAGTAATAATATAGAACAAGAAATAGAATATATGCACTTTCAAACACACAGCTTCACCAATATATACATATCCATACTAGCACATCAATAACGCCGACATTAGAACTAAACAAGAAGAACTATTTATGTTAAAATTAAAAACCTTATACCCATATGGGCTGAACAATAAATTCAACCATAAAATTATTACTAATAACATAGCAGACTGTTGTATATATGACAAATTCAATATAATTAAATTCCACCCGAACATTCTAAAAAATCCAAGAATACTAACGGTAAATATAAGCCAATTTTAGGCAATTTTGATACAACCCTTAAAGACTGGGACAAAGATAACATAGATATGCAATATATACATAACTTACTTTTCAGCACTAAACACAGTATACTGAAAGCACTGCACAAGTTCATACACACATTCAACTTCAAGTCCAAACATCTCTTTCATATAATAGACAATATCTGTAAATTCAACCAAAAAAACCTACACAATGTAACTGATACAAAAGAATCTGTCATAATCTTGAATTTCCATAACAAAATAATGGATAACATTAATAAATATATAAATCATCATAAAGACCTGCTTCCTAACAATAGCCAATGCAACATAAAAGTTAGATGTGAATATATATAAGAAACCCTTTGGAATATTAGCCTGCAACTGCAAATCCATAGCAACTAATTTAATATCCTATAATACAGACATTAACGACTGCATATTCAAACAAAGTAACATGCAACAGTATATTGATCCTGACCATGGGCACATCACAGGAAATTTAAACATCGTTGCAGACCCAACGCTCAGATATATACTAGCATAAGGATTCAAATTCAGACCCTGTACCAAAATAAATCTAACTGCATTCAATAAACAGCTATATCAGGACCTATTAAACTACTGCTTTCGACTAGCATATAAACATAGTACACCTATAGAGGCATACTGCATGTGGATTAGCTATACCTTCAACCTATTAAAACATAAATATGCATCACTAAGTTCAAATATATATATATATAGCTAGTACAAAACCAACTACTATAACTTAGCTAAACTAAAACAAAAACTACTAGATATACATAAAGACTTTATCATTACACCTGTGGATAAAGCATCAAACAATTATGCCTTTATTTGCAAAACTTTTTATGCACACACCTTGAGAACTGAACTTAACTCCAGCAACACATACAAACCAATATCCAGTGCCTGCAATATTATTACAAAGAAACTCATAGCTTTCAACAAAAAATTAAAACTGAACATTAACAATTACAACTTACCATATTTGTATATATTTCATTCCAAAATTCCACAAAAAACCCATAGGATTCAGATTTATAACATCCTGCAAAAATAGTTATGTACACAAACCGGGCAAAACACTTGAACAGCTACTGCAACCACTATTAAACATTATACAATTGTAGAATTATAGGCAACAACCTACCAGTATTAAATTTCTTACAGAATAATAATGTTACCAATATACAAACCTTTGACTTCCACCGCTTATTTACAAGCATTAACCAAACCAAACTAAAAACAGTACTCAAAGATATTTATGTTAAATATAGAGAGAGTATAACCTGCAATACCAATTACTGGAACAACCTACTCAACCTGTGTATATCCAATAACTTTGTATACGACGGCAAAACAGTATATCAACAAACTAACGGAACACCCATGGGAAGTCCTGCTTCATGCATTATAGCTAACCTATATCTATACTGGTCTGAAAACTCATTTCCACAGAACCTTAACTTCTACAGATATATAGATGACCTCATAGTTATTAACTGCCCTAACTTCATTACAGATTATAGACACTTATACCCCAATGAACTCATACTAGAAAAAACAAACAACAATGATACTACAGCCCATTTCCTAGATCTAGATATTACATTAATAAACAATAAAGCTACCATCAACCTATACAATAAATGTGACTCATTCAACTTTAATATAGTCAACCTCACACAGTGGAACTCCAATATTTCTAGAGGAGTACATGCCAACATTATCCTAGCGCAAAGCATCAGAATAGCTACCATTTGCAGCAACAAGGAAACAACTATCGATAACATCCAGATACCATACAATAAACTAATTAACAACCATTTTCCTAAAGCATATCTTTGTTACCACTTCAGTAAAGCCCTTAACATCTTAAAGCATAAAAAACTATGGGACATTAAAATAAACAGCATAATCTTTAATTAATAACTAAACCCATACACACCAATTATGTATATAGTGTGTATATACAGTACACTAAGCCTCTGTGGTGTCTTACAGTTTAGAAAACTTGTACCCACCAATAACACAGTGTATTAAACATGTATATATTGTAATCATATTTAATTTTACCTTATTTCATATCATTCCTATCTATACAAACACCATGATTTTTTTTTTTTTTTTTTCCACGTTTTCCACACCTAACGCTAGGAGCTGCTAGCGTTCCTCCACATGAATATACCGGCACCCCGCCATATTGTTCTTTTGGTCAGTCTTACAAAGTAATGGTAAGTCCCTTTCTTCCGGCCTATACTGATTTTCCTTATTATAGTTTATCCAGTTTTTTTCAGTTCTTTTCACTTCTTTTCACTTGCTTCTGTAAGGTCATCCATGATCTGTATGCACTACTGTTATTGGCACAAATCTTATAAACTTATTAATGCAAAATTCATATCAAAATTTGCCTTCGCAGCATGTGGCAACTACACACATGCACCATAGCATACAGATTATGTCGGAAACACAAGCAAGAACATTGCTGTCTTTTTCATAATTTCGGAGGATGACCTCTGATGATGACACTGAAATTGTGAAAGACACCGCAATGTTATTTCATTTTGGTCGCTTTTTCACTTCTTATCTTTATTTTAATCTCCAGTCCATTTCTTCCTCTTTTTCATTCCATATATCGCTCCCAGTGTATACCGTATTTTCATTAGACTTAAACCAATTAAATCTACTTTACGCGTTCTACTTACAATATTATATATACAATATTATGGCTGTAGCGTACGTTTTGCCAATGCAGGGTCCCTGATCCATAAGCTATATTACTTATCTTTTTCATACAGGAACTTCCCCCCACCCCATATTAATAAGCTTCTTAGTACCATTATTCGTTACTATATATATATATAATCATACAAATAAATTAGAATGAGATAAAAATAAAATAATGCCAGCAGTACGGCAAGACAAGAGCGAAATTAATCAAAATTAAACCTAAATTAAATCAAACCAAACAGGGAGGGAAGAGAGGGCTAATAAGAGTAAAAATATTGCAGCAGAAGCTCTCTAAAATAATTTAGAAAATCTTAATGTAAGAATAATAATTCATTGAATTTTAAAATCCAATTAAATAGACATTTAACGGTGCCCCCTCTGACGGGCACCAGGTCCAAATTTATGTGAAATATCACCAACAGACATGTAAACCACTACAATAAAACAAAACAAAAATAAACCAAAAATAGACTAACCATTACGCCCCATCTCGACAGAGGACCACAAGGCCAATAATGGTCAGGGAATCACTGCATTTTGAACCCTAGACAAATCGCCGCAAAGGAGAGTCGATCGAAAGATCAGTCGGCCACCCGATCCCCAGATCGAACCGCCAATGCAGGAGACTTGAACAGCGGTGGTCCTGATGCAGCGAAAATTAAAAATAGAACAGATACGAGCACTCCAGTGCAAAGCCACACTACTGACAAAAGTAATCTTAACCAGATTATATAGACAAATAATAAACTAAGGATGGCAGCCCAGGTGCAGTGTTAGCAATTCTAGGCCTTGAGGTTGTCACAGACATTCTCTCACATATATGCCAGACAAGCTGTCCTTGCTACCTGGGAGTCTAAAACGCTGATGAACTGATATTCAGGTGACACTCAAGTCAAGTGGATCCAATTTCGGCGAAGTCCGGACGGTCTGTGACAGCCAATTCCTCTGCTTGCACCTCCACGATGGTGGAAATGTTAGTAATCCTGGGTATAACCTCCATGCACAAGTACATGTTGGTTGACCACCCAGGTGTGAACCAACATATGCAGGGGTTGAGGTGTGGCACCCACACCACATGGAGGAATGCCACCCCTCTATGATACCAGGCAGTACTAGTTTGTAGATGACTCTCATCAATTGGTGCAATACCACCACTTTGCTTATTGGAGGCTTGAAGTGGTAGAACCCATGTTTAGTCTCTAGAGCTAAGTTCCGGTCAACCCTTCCCTATCTGGCAATGATCAAGGGTGGAATTCAGGATCATTTGGATCGAATTGAAATTCTCAAGGATACTCAGCGTGGTTTTGTAAAGGGAAAATCATGTTTAACAAATCTGGTTCGCTATTTCGAGAGGGTCACTCACGAGCTGGATTTAGGGAATAATTTCGATATTGTTTATTTAGATTTCAGCAAAGCTTTTGACTCAGTCCCACATGAGCAGTTGCTTTATAAGTTGGAACAGGTTGGAATCACTGGGAAAATCCTTAGATGGATAGAAGGATGGCTTCAGGGCAGGAGGCAGAGGGTTGTGATAAATGGCTATTCCTCAGATTGGGTTGATGTAAGAAGTGGGGTTCCCCAAGGATCACTATTAGGACCACTGTTGTTTTTAATTTTCATAAACGACATTGATGAAGGGATAGAGGGCGTGATGTCTAAATTTGCAGATGATATTAAAATTGGTAGAGTAGTTAATGATCACTGTCAAGCTGAGCTTCTTCAGAGAGACCTAGATAGAATTCAGGAATGGTCAGAAAAATGGCAGCTGTGCTTTAATCCAACAAAGTGTAAGGTATTACACCTGGGAAACAGTAATCCCAAAAAAACTTATTCACTTGGTGGAGTTCAACTAAACCCAGTACTGGAGGAAAGGGACTTGGGTGTTACGATACGGTCAGACATGAAATTCTCTGAACATTGTAAACAGGTTGCAAGGAAGGCCCATGGTGACCTATCGATGATCTATCAAACTTTTGCAAGTAGAGATAGGGACGTGATAATCCCATTATATAAGGCTTATGTTAGACCACACTTGGAAAACTGTGTTCAAGTATGGAGACCGCACCTAAAGAAAGACATCGAGTTTCTTGAAAGGGTGCAAAGAAGGGTAACTCACCTGGTGAGATCAGCAAAAGGGTGTCCTTATGAAGAAAGACTTCGAATATATGGGTTGCAGAGTTTGGAAACTAGACACCTTAGAGGAGATTTGATTGAGGTGTTTAAGGCTCTGAGAGGCATCAGTAAAATGAATGAGGACAAAATTTTCAAGATTATAAATAATGCTAGAACTAGGGAACATAAATTCAAGTTACGGGGGAAAATGTTTAGATTGGACTGCAGGAAGTTTTATTTTAGCCAGCAAGTTATAAATTACTGGAATAAGTTGCCTTCGTGGGTGGTAGAGGCCGACAGTTTGGGGAAATTCAAAGGTCATCTGGATAGTACTTTCGGGTAAGGGAAGTGCACAGGATGATAGGTTTAATTTCCTTTTTTCTTTTTTTTTTTTATTAATTATTATTATTTAGTTTTTTTTTTATTTATTTATTTTTTTTGTTTTTATCATTGTTTTGTTCGGATTTTTTTTTTTTTTTTTGGCTGGTCCAGCATAAACCATAGGCTTTCTTGCACCATGCGGCCGTTACTAATACTAATCTCTTCCATCATGTAGTATGATTGATGACTTTTGAGGTTATGATGAGCATCGGGGCGAGATCCAATATTTCTTACATTTAGCATTAGCATTAGCATTAGCAGAGGCATATGATGCAAGAAAGCAAGCTTATTCAGCATCAGCCAAAAAAAAACAAAAAAAAAAAAAAAAAAAATTCAAGGGTACAGCTCTAAAACAGTGTTCACAGGCCTGCGGCTAGTTAGTACACCGGACCGAACCGATTAATAACTCTCTAGGAGGCTTCCAGATCAGCTAGTGTATAATCTTGCTACCTCTACTCTGCCAGATATTGACTGGAGGGAGTCCAAGTAGTGTGTATGGGAGCATTGTCGAGGCCATGTTATATCAAGGATCTGGGTATATTCTTACCGTTTGTACGCCATATCCAAAAATTTCATTACTTCATACAGCGTGTCCCACCCACTTTTTCTTACTATTGAATACACCATGAATTGTCAAACTAATAGAGCAAGTTTATCTGCTAAAAGATCTAAACCTCCCAAGCACTTCCTAATTCATTTCACAAATATACGTGTTCTCAATTCTAATCTCAACGATGTCCATTTCCACTTGCAGTCTGCCAAACCCCATGTACTTTTTCTGACAGAATCTCAGTTATCGGTTGATTCAACTACTGCTCATCTCAGATGCCCAAATGATTCTCTGTATGATTCCTTTCGCCTCAAAGGTGATACTTGTGCATATGTCCATTCTGATATTCCCTGTCAGAGACTTGGCAATTTGGAATCTCCTCTCTTTGATCTTCTCGGGCTTAAAATCTCTACCTCATTGTGGCAAATTCATCTGTTGTCTCTACCGTTCTCCCAACTCCACTAATCACTTGGAGCTCTTTGACTTCCTCTCTTTGCAACTTGACTTTCTCCAGTCCAAATTTCCTAACAGTGAGGTAATTTTCCTTGGTAGTTTTAATGTTCACAACTCCAGCTGGCTTCCTTTTTCTGGTCACACCAACCCAGCTGGTCGAGATGCTGAGGCTTTTGCAATTACTAATGACCTTGTGCAGATTGTTCATTTACCTACAAGAATACCGGAAAATCCTAATCATACAGCCAATACGCTTGATCTTTTTCTCACAAACAACTCTTCTAAGTACACTGTCGAAGTGAGAGATCCTTTAGGCACTTCAGATCACAACTTGGTGATTGGCTCTTCTCCAATGGAGCCTTTATCTCATGGTTATTCCCAACCTCGTGTTGTTTGGCATTACAAGAATGCAAAATGGGATGACCTGTGAGATTCCTTTTCTTCTTTTATTTGGTCGGAGTACTGTTTCAAAACTTCTGATGTCAACGTTTGCTCAGATCGTGTCAGTGAAATTATTCTTGCAGGAATGGAATCCTTTATCCCACACTCCACTTTAAAATCTAGTCCTTTATCTAAACCTTGGTTTTCCAATAAATGTGCTAAGGCTGTTCAAGAGAAGAATGTTGCATATCGTAATTGGCTTGTTTCTAATTCTTCACTTTCATTTTCTACCTACACCAAAGCTCGCAACAATTGTAAAGCAGTTATTAACCAGTCCAAACTAGAGTTTGAACAGGCTAAGAGTAGAAAACTTGCTTCTTGCCCTAATGGTGGCCGAGCATTCTGGTCTCTTGCCAAAGCTATTGGCCGCAACTTTTGCCCATCTCTGCTCCCACCTCTGTCCAAACCAGATGGTTCTGTTGTCACTTCACCCAAGGATAAAGCTGACCTGCTAGCAGGCGCCTCCGTAGCCAGGTGGGCAGAAGCAGCAGTGCGTATCACACACTTCTTGATTACACCGGGTTCGAGCCCATGACCACCAAATACGGAGGATGCGGAAAAGGTCATGGAATGACCACCGCCATCTCCCCGGAGCAATATGGCCTTAGTTGCTGATGCTCCTCAAAACCAAAATAACAACGACCTGCTAGCATCCCGTTTTTCTTCCAACTCATGTATTAATGATCTTGGTAAAACACCTCCCAACACTCTCCATTCAAAGCCTCCTGTAGTCTTCCATCAAAAGGATGTCAGAAGGATTTTGATGAATCTTGATGCTAAGAAAGCTCCAGATCCCGATGGTATTTCTCCACTTGACCTCAAAACCTGTACTCCTGAACTTACTCCTATTCTTTGCCACCTTTTTTCACTTTCTTATTCCAAAGGTGTTTTTCCTTCTGCTTGGAAATTTGCTCATATCCAGCCAGTTCCTAAAAAGGGTGACAAATCCCTCCCATCCAATTATCGTCCCATTGCAATTACTTCTACTCTTTCTAAAGTAATGGAGAAATCAATTAACCGCCAACTCTTAAACCACCTAGAAACCTTCCGACTGATCAATAATCACCAGTGTGGATTCAGTCAGTGTTGATCCACTGGTGATATTCTGGCTTATGTTACCCATTTATGGACTAATTCAATGGAAAGTTCTGTGAAACACAAGTAGTTTATCTTGACATCTCAAAGGCTTTCGATCGTGTTTGGCATAAAGGTCTTCTAAACAAGCTTCCATCTTATGGTTTGCCAACTGTTTTTAGTAATTGATTATCCAGTTTTCTCTCTGATCGCTCACTGAGGGTGATGGTAGATGGCTCTCTGTCTTATAACTTCTCCACTAATGCCGGTGTCCCCTAAGGTTCAGTTCTTTCTCCCACTCTTTTCCTCTTGTATATTAATGATGCGAAAATTTATTTTTATTTTGTTACACAGAGCATTAATAAAACTACAATAAATAAATTAATGCTCTGTGTAACAAAATAAAAATAAATTTTCGCATTATGAATCCAGAACACGTAGGCCTGTTTTATTATGTATATTAATGACTTTCTTCCATTGACTGGAAATCCTATCCATAGTTTTGCCGATGATAGCGCATTGCATTCCACTTTCCATTTTGAGAAACCTTGTCCTGCTCAATCAGCTTCAATTTCTCGTAAATCGGCTACCAATTCTTTAAATGCCGATCTTCAGGTAATTCTCCAGTGCAGCAAAGACAACTTAGTTGATTTCAACCCTTCTAAAACTCAGTCTTGTCTTATATCCCGCAAAAAGGATTCTTCTGCTTCTATGCTTATCTTTGGCGACAGTCTGATATCTAGGCAAAATGATATATCTCTTTTGGAGATTACCCTGATTTCTAATCTCTCTTGGCACAAGCACATTACGAATATTGCTTCCTCTACATCTAAAAAACTTGGTTTTCTCTTTCGCTCTCAACGTTACCTTTCTTCCTGCTGTTCACTCTGTAAAAATCGCAAATCTGCCCTGCCATGGAATATTGTTCTCACATCTGAGGCAGTGCTTCCAAAACGGCTCTCAGGCTTATAGATTCCATTCAGAAAAGGGCAGTTAGGTTAATTAATGATTCATCTCTTACAGAGTCTCTCTACTCGCTGTCTCATAGACGTACTGTTTCTGCTGCATGCCTCTTCTACAGATACTTCCATGGGCATTGTTCTTCTGAATTGGCTTCTATAATTCCCACTCTCCCTTTCAAAACAGTCCAAACACGTGCCGCCACCAGCCAACATCCATTTACTGTCCAACTTCAAACTGACAGAACCAACTTTTCATCTTCCTCGTTTATTCATTCAGCTGCCATTTTTTGGAAAAACCTTCCTTCATACGTATTTCCTGAAAATTACAGTCTGCAGAAGTTAAAGTCCAATGTCAACAAATGTCTTCTTTTGTCTTCTCAATCTTCAACCCAAGCACCGTACTAAGTGCTATAGGTTCTAATACCTCTCATGTTTGGGGTTTACATAAAAATATATATATATATCGCCCACTACTATCATGTTATATAATTATACATATATTTGAATAACGTTTAAAATAGTTGGAAATGGAATCTTTCAAAATAAAAATAAAAAAGGAGATTTCCCTCTACAATTTCTTATTATACTCCTCAGAGTCATTAGGCCTACAGCACACTCCTACTCTCAATTTTGATCTCCAATTCTTATGTCACACCAAACTGACTCGCCACTGCACTGTCCAGCAATGTCGACTGGCTTCACTTCCTTGTATTTTAAGTATTTCTTAACTAATAGCATAACCCCTCCTCCCTTCCTATCCTGCCTATCCCTTCTGTAGACAAATGTTCTGCATTCCTTATATCTGTGTGACACCACATCTCTGAAATCCCCACAATATCTGCCTTTGATGTTTTGAGCAATACCTCAAATTCATCAAATTTATTTACTAAACTCCTAGCAGTGGTATCTAAATGCAAGTATACATGCCCCTGTTCTTTTTCTTAGCTACCCTATAAATACAGAAAACAATAATGGACCCAACACTGAGGAACTCCATTAATAACATTAGTCCACAAAGAGCAGTATCCATTGATTACCACTCTCTGTCTTCTTCCACTCAACCATCCATTTATTCTTAATAGCAATTTGCCTCCAATGCCACACTGCTCTAATTTGTGCATGTGCAACAGTATCAAAGGCTTTTCTAAGCTCCAAATATATGATATCAAAGTTATTCTTTGCATGCAGTTCCTTTGTGGCTACATCATAGTATCCAATCAAATTAGTCAGAGAAGACTTCCCCTTAACAAACACATGCTGTGTGTGAGCTATAACTGAAGTCTTATCTAGATGATCCTTCAATGCTTCTTTAACCAGTGCTTCCATTAATTTTCCTGGAAAAGAAGTTAAACTAACAGGTCTGTAATTACCTTTGTC
Source organism: Mastigoproctus giganteus (assembly GCF_048544385.1). Taxonomy (NCBI): domain Eukaryota; kingdom Metazoa; phylum Arthropoda; class Arachnida; order Uropygi; family Thelyphonidae; genus Mastigoproctus; species Mastigoproctus giganteus. The sequence goes on from NC_143580.1 coordinate 101,617,413, forward strand.
TCCCTTTGATCCTCCTTTGTAGATTGGGGTCACATTTGCGCATCTCCAGTCCATCGATACCTCCCCTGAGTCCAGGGAAGCACTCATAATTATGGCTAAGGGTTTGCTTATTTCCTTTACTGCCTCCTTTAATATAATTGTATAGATTCCATCCACTCCAGGTGCCTTTCTTGTGTTTATCTTCAACAATTTTCCCTCCACTTTACTTTCAGTTATTACAAGATTATCTAGCTTACTGCCAGAGTAGAATACACCTCTGGCATTCCCCTCCCTGAATAATACCTCATGTGTGAATGTCGATGCAAAATATTCATTTAGTTTGTTAGCCAGCTGAACAGGATCATCAACAGTTGAACCATCGATATCAAGTGGACCAATGTTCATCCCCTTTCTTCTAGAGTTTACATAAGTAAAGGACTCTTTGCTGTTTTTCTTTGCATCGTTTCCTAAAGATTTCTCGTAATCTGCCTTCGCCTACCTAACCTCCTTTGTAATTTGGTTACAGACCAGCTTATATCTGTCATAGGCTTCTGTGTCACATGTCAAATTATATGAATCCCATGCTTTTTTCTTCATCGTCACATGTCTAATTAGTTCATCTGACATCCAATTAGGAATCTGACATATCATTTAGGCATCTGACATTCATTCATTAAATCTTGGACAATATTTCTTTGTTGGTATGAAAAGCCTAGTAGCTTCCAAAATTAATTCTTTCAATACTTCCCATTTTGAATTAGCTGTTGATAATATCATCAGTTGGTTCCACAGTATAGAATTTAAATACTGTCTCAGACTACCGTAGTCACCTTTACAAAAATCCTTCCCTTTAACCCCTGATGGTAGACTAAGGCGCATTTAGGGCTAGAGCCTCAAGCTGCGAACAAATTTAGACTATGTATATGTATTTAGACTATGTGTATTATGATGCTAAGCACTTTATATACATAGCCCCTGATGGTAGTTACCTCTTTGAGTAAATCCCACTTCAGCAGATTTTTGATGCTTGAAGAATTACTACTGATAATTAGATCAAGAATATTACTCCCTCTAGTTGCCTCTCAAACATGCTCCTGTAGAAAACAATCATCCAATAAATCCACAAAGGTCTTGCTAGTGTGTGAGTGACCAACCCACAAATTCCATTCAATATCCGGGAAATTAAAATTCCCCATTATAAGACACTCTAATTTACTGGCCCACTCTATTTCTCTGCACAATTGCTCATTGTACTCATCAGTTTCATTAGGCCTAAAACACACACCTACTCTCATTTTTCCTTTCCCAGTGCTTATGTCACACCAAACAGACTCAACATTGCATTGTCCACCCACATCAATTGGATGCACTTCCTTAGATTTTGTGTTTCTTAACTAACAGCATAACCCTTCCTCCCTTCCTGTCCTACCTATCCTTTCTGTACACATTGTATTCCTCAAATCCAGTTCTGCACTGCTTATGTCTGTGTGACACTACATCTCTGATATCCCAACAATATCTGCCTTTGATGTCTTGACTAGCACTTCAAGCTCATCGAATTTATTAACTATACTCCTAGCATTGGTGTACATGCAAGTATACATGCACCTGTTTCTACTGTTAGTTACCCTAACACAGCGCATGTATTTACTTGTTCCACAATGACACCCAGCATTCCTGGAAATTCCCATTGCCTTGATTTCCAGGCTGCTGCTCAGTTGCATTTCATTAGAAGTAGTGCAAGAATCACTTTTACCTCTGCCAGCGGCTACTGTTAATCTATTAGTCAGTGTATCCCCCCAAGCTAGCAGTTTTCCTACCCACCTAACTCTGCCTCGATAGCATCAGCAAAGGGTGCAAGTATTCTTGCACCCTTTCTATTTAAGTGTATCCCATCCCTGTCAAAGTAGTCTCTCCTGTTAACAAGCACAGACCAGGCTGAGAAAAATTCTACCCCTTGTGCCTTGCACAATCTCTTCAGTGCCGAATTGATTGGTAAGGCTCTCATCATATACTACCTCCTATCATGTCTGGGCAGAATTCCAGACGCTTTCAAATTCAACCCTAACTCACAGCTTTTTTTCAGCATTGTCTTGTACTTGTTAAGTAATTCTGCCAGTCTCCTACTCTTAATATCATTAGTGCCAACATGTACAACAATATCACCCTTTGTGCCCTTAAAGGATATCTGCCCTACAACGTCATCAACCTTTGCCCCTGGCAGGCATACCCTGGTCCTGTTCCATCTATCCTTTTTGCACAATACACTCTCCATTTCCCTCACAATAGAGTCATATACAACAACTAGTTCCTTTGGGACCAGTGCATTCTGTCTTGGGGGTTGCCGCTGTGTTGCGTGATGTTCAAGTGCAAGCTCTGGCATTGATGTGGGCAGCTGAGAGCTTGATGGACCCCTCAATTTAAATCCTTCGAGGGCATCCACCCTGTCCTTCAAGCTCTCATACAAGCCCATAATGATGCCGAGTTGGCGCCTTATTTCCTTGCACTCCTTACATCACGCACACACAAAGTCATTCAGGACATGATATTCCCTTGGCAATATCATGTCCCATTCCTGATTGCTCCAAAAACATCAAACAAGCAGTGTATTTCAATAGACTGTGATTCAGAGGACAACCGCCCCTCTCAGTTCTCCCCTGAGCCACAGCACTTCCACTAGTTTGAGCCTTTTGCTTTTCTGCTCTAGTCTGAATCATGATTTCTATTCAAGTTCAATAAAATTCCAATACAAAATATAACCCTAAACCTATGTCCCAATGCAGTTATAACACTATATATATATATATATGTATTTTGGTATCGAATATTATCTCCGAGTTACATTATGTGACTTTCTTATCCCCTGTCAACTTTTATGTATTAATTTATTATGTTATGTTTGTAATAACTAGGTCGCTATATTTATTTAATAAGTACAATTTAATTGACAATGAAATTTAATAAGGTAATAAATTTTGCTGATTAATCGATACTGCTATACTCGTTATCTGGTGTTCCGTTAAACCTTATGCTATCTAGTTTTCTGTTATACCTTACGCCAGCACACGTTGTATTTTATAACAATGGCGGCAAGTTATGAACGGTTAATCTACAGACACGAGGTATTATTTACTTTCCAAATTGAGCTATCTAAATTCAAAATAAACCACGGAGCTTGACTAGGTCTACAAGCTACCTGTAGAAAATAATTTAATCTAACAATGAAGTCAATAAAGCGGCTAAGTTTAATTAAAAACTTTTTGTTGGCCGAGCTGCAAAACCTGTCCGCCCATGGATTTGATACCCGTACCGATACTAAGTAATAACCTACAAGATCTCTATCTAAATTCAATTTAAACTAAAGTATTGTTACTAGGAATGTAAAGCAACTCTAAAAAATAAATTAAAATAATATTCCAAATTTTTATTAAGGGCTCATCCGACACCCTATACCGACTTCTTTGCCTACCTGGCAACCCAAAGGTCGTGGGTTCGAATCCCGCCTCGGGCTTGGATCAAAGTACTGCAAAAATCTTGGGAGGTGCATTATGGCCACAGAAGCCAATGTGCCAATAACTACAAAAAAAAAAAAAAAAAAAAAAAACTGACTTCTTTCTTCCTCTTTGTGTGTCCTTTGCTGAAAGATCTTTCCGAAGCAGCCATGAATCAACATATTTTGCTGGGTCGAAGTGGGTCAGTGGTGTGCCTACAATTTTAAGAAACAATAGTGAAGAAACTGTGTTTGTCATCAACGAAGGTCTGGTTGGGCTGCTGACCAGATTCATTTGTGAAAATCCTCGTTCACATGCACTCAATGAAAATAGGGAAAATTTTCGGAAAAATGTGGATAACGCACTTCCGCGAAAAAACAGATGATTATTTCTCAGGGTTCACACGCACTCAATGAAATTGGTACTCAGAGTGTCCATCAAATGCTTGAATTCTTCCAGAACCAGCTTTTCAATTAAGTATTCCCAAAATCCACAAATTTTATCTCTTTCATTTAACTCACCGGTTCCCAAAGTGGGCAATACTGCTCCCTAGGGAGCAGTGGAACAATCACGGGGGGGGTGATAGTAGCCTCAGGTGCATTTGGGGGGTATTTAATAAAAAGAAGGGGGCGATGAAAGCATAAAGAAAGAAGAGAAGATAAGAAAATTTAGGAAAACTATTTACATGTTTCACCTGTTGTGTAACATTATTTTCCAGGTAAACACACAAAATGCAAGTTATAACTAATCTGCGGTCAAGTCCGCCGACAGATCTTAACAAGCAAGTACAGGTAGGTGAGCGTGTCGGGCATTGTTGGTGAGTCCAGCTTACATCAGCAAGAACATGTGCATGTAATGACTTGTTGAGAATATGATACTATAAATAGGCGTCAAGTATGAAATCTAGTTTAGATTGTTTTTGAATTGTGTGACAAGCAGTTAACAATAGTGCAAATGTAATAGTATTCAATTCAAAAATTTTAATTCATATTCGATAACTTCGATATTTACGGATTACGGATCACATACAAAGTAAATTGTATTATTGTTGTTTCAATAAAACAGCAATTTACATGTGAGTATTTTTATACATTTTCTGACATATCTACTGTACGTTTCTATGACTTCTAGTGTTTACTAATAATAAAATATTTTTATTGCATTATTAATGAAATCAGAGGAGTGAAATCATAAAAAAAACTGTTAACCATTAATATTTATTTCTATCTATTGAATCATCTGTGTTAATTGGTAATTTAATAGATTTGATACTAGAGAGCTATTACGTGCTCGATAATTCCTATATTCTATTATATTATGAATCAACAGGGCTTACCTTTATTTTTTGATATAGGAAGCTTCTTTTCCAATTCTCCTTGTCCAACTCGCTAATAATTCATGGGGAAGGCGATATCAATTTTGTAAAACATTGTCATAAAGTTAGATTTTGGGGGTCTAAACGGGCTAATAATTATGGGTCGATTTTTCTTTTTGGTCCTGTGGCTGGAATTTTGAGTTAAATTTAGGGGTCTAATAATTGGGTAAGGGGCGGGGGTGGGGGTTATTCTCTACATTCCTTAAGTTGGACTAGAACTTTTCGGGACATCATGTTCACAGGAAGAGAGTTAGTCACAATTAATCCGAAATTGTTTTTCTTTCCTTATGTTGTAGTATTAGGTTCTTCACGCATGCGTATAAGTGACCAATCGTCGGACAATAGGAATGGCCTACGGATATTGATTGAAGTTTCATGTAGTTTCATCTCTAAGGTTTCTGCAATGAGTAGTTTGTAGTAGTTGTGTTGTAGTTGTGTTTGTAGTAGTTGTGTAGTTGTATAATTTTTGTTTCAGTAAAGCCGAGTGTATGTCGTTCATTTATTGCGTGGAACGAAAGTTCCGATGCATTTGAACGACCCGCCCGCACCGAAGCTTCGTGTTGTTTTGCTCGAAGCTGTGCCACTCCCATGGTGGATCCTACGTAGACAGCGTCACAATTTTTACATGGTATACTGTATACGAGGTCATGCTGTGATTGGAATGTGGTATTTGAAGGCCAATTTCTGAAGAATGTGTATAATTTGTTCATGGGTTTTGCTATGATTTTCATGTCGGTTCCCTTGCATATTTGGTTAAGTTTATTGTACCAGTGCTCGATATATGGGATGGTGATGAAATATATTTTTTTGGTCTTGTCGGATTTTTTTGCTATGTTTGTTGCAAGGTTGTTGTTATTTATTTTATCATGGGCTATTGTTTTCACTTTGTTTATATAGGTTAGAGGGTAACCCCTATTTGAGAATCTTCTAATTAGTTCATTTATTTCAGTGGTTAGAGAAATCTGGGTGGAAGAATATTTATAGGCATTTTGAAATTGGTTCAGCATGACCGATTTTTTGTATGGTTGGGGGTGGTAACTGTGGAAGTGTAGATTGGTAAATTGGTAAATAAAGCGTGTGTTAATAAAGAACAATTATATAAATAACGGAAAATTGAATAAAAACTATTAACCAATTCTTAATTGCATATTAATGTAATTTTTTTTAATTAATTATTTCTTGATAAATTTAGTTTGATATTTGACAATTTAAGATCAAATAAATATATCTAATGCTGAGCAAAGAACAAAACCCGGTTTATTAGTATTTTAGTTTGTTTTTCTTTTGCCGTCTTATGCAAAAACCACTGATGTCATGGACACTATTCTAATAAGTATAACACAACTATTGCAAAGAATTTTGGTTCCGACTAGAGAAATATTAATTGTATAATTTTTTTCTACAGATAATATTATGGCCGAATCTAAGAAAAAATGTAGACAATATAGTATTGAATATTTGAACTATGGCTTTATTCAGTCGCCTACAAACAATATATTACCAATGTGTTTGATTTGCGAAAGAGTTTTATCAAATGAAGCTATGAAACCTTCAAGACTACGAGAACATTTGACAAAAGTTCATGCTGATAAAAAAGATAAGGATTTATTTTATTTTCAAGCACTTAAAGAAAAACATTTGAAACAACCGACATTGGTAAAACTCTTTTCAGCAGCATCCAAACAAGATGACGATGGGTTGTGTGCTTCTTACAACATTTTGTTACTGATTGCTAAAATGGGAAAACTGCATACTATTGGTGAAGAACTAATTGTACCAGCTGTAAGTGAGGTAATACGCGCTATGCTGCACATGCCAGCATCTGATATTATCAATAAAATTTCTTTGAGCAATAATACAGTGCAAAGAAGAATTGATGAAATGGCTCAAGATGTTGAAGACTCATGTGAGTATTTAAAACATCCCAGTTCTCTATACAGCTTGATGAGTCAACTTTGCCAGGAAATGAAGCCTTACTTTTAGCATACGTGTGATTCATAAAAGAAGAACAAATTTGCGAAGAATTATTATTTGCTAAAAATTTGAAAACTGATACTAAAGGAGAATCGATATTTCATGCATTGGAAGAGTTTTTTAAAGAAAAATAAATACCCCTGAGTAATATCTTGTCAGTTGCTACTGATGGTGCTCCAGCGATGATAGGACGCTATAGGGGGTTTCTTGCATATTTAAAAAAGGTGGTGCCGAATGCATTTGCTGTACATTGTGTCAACAGTGTACAGCAAATGCATTCGCTGTACACTGTGTCAACATTTAGTTGCCAAAAATCTGAGTGAACGCCTACATAGGTCATTAGATTATGTCATTAAAGCAATCAACAAAATCAGAATCAATTCATCGAATGACAGATTGTTTAGACAACTTTGTATTGAAAACGATGAAGAATTCAATTGCTTTCTGCTTCATACAGAACTTCGTTGGCTATCAAAAGGTACCTGTTTGAATCGGTTTTATAATCTCTTTAACTCCGTACTAGAGTTTCTAGAAAACAAAGATGATGCTTTACGAGCCAACTTGATTGATTCCAAAAATGACATAGCTTATTTGAAAGACTTGTTTAACAAATTTAATTAAACAAATCTACAACTTCAAGGCGATGAGCTGAATTTAATAAAAACAAAAGACAACTTTGTATTGAAAACGATGAAGAATTCAATTGCTTTCTGCTTCATACAGAAGTTCGTTGGCTATCAAAAGGTACCTGTTTGAATCGGTTTTATAATCTCTTTAACTCCGTACTAGAGTTTCTAGAAAACAAAGATGATGCTTTACGAGCCAACTTGATTGATTCCAAAAATGACATAGCTTATTTGAAAGACTTGTTTAACAAATTTAATTAAACAAATCTACAACTTCAAGGCGATGAGCTGAATTTAATAAAAACAAAAGCTGTTATTTCTGCATTTGTGGCAAAACGTCTTCTGTACAAACAAAATTTAGGTCGAGGGGAATTCAGCCAGTTTTCAAATTTATCAACAGTAGAAAAATATGATGAAGACATACTTACCTATTGTCAGCACTTGGATGCTCTCCATTCTGACTTCAATCAACGATTTGAAGATATTTTAAAAATGAACCCGATTGGGTTCATTTTTACCCAATCGGGTAAAAATGAATGGTTAAAATTAGTTAAAAATACCCGATTGGGTTCTGAATCCTTTTTCAAGTACAAACACAGAAGAATCTCCAAAATTACAAGAAGAACTGATAGATGTAACAAAAAATGAAGAATTGAAATTTAAATTCAAAGACGGCTACCAACAATTCTGGCTGAAAAAGCAGATACCTACAGTTTATCCTGGATTATAGGCTATAATACAAAAGTTTTTAATTGCATTTCCTTCATCATATTTAGTAGAACGTGAGTTTAGTGCGGTCACAAATTTATTAACAAAAAAAAAAAAGAAACCGATTGCAAATAGCGAATTGCGGTGATTTAAGAATACTGCTGACAAACATAGAACCGAGGATTAATACATTTATAGCAGCGCACCAGGTTCATCCTTCTCATTAGGATCATTTTTAATGTTATTCATAATTTTTATTTTCATATTATCCTTCGTTATCTTAATTTTCTGTGTGTAATGCGAATGTTACTATGGTTGATTTTAATAAATAATTTTATAATTTCAAGCTTCAAGGTGTCTTATTTACAACATCTTTATTTACTATGTTTTAAGACGTAGGTAGATATATAGATACATAAAAAACGCAAATTTTTTACTATATCTTTCTGTTTGTTTGCTTAAAGAAGGTAGATTTCCTGGGGGGGGGGTAATTTTTTTTCTGAAAAGGGGGCTGTAGGACAAATAAGTTTGGGAACCTATGATTTAACTGTAACCTACATGTCAATTTTCTTAACTTCATTTTCACCAAATACCAACAATTCGTTTTGAGAATTGTTTCCTTCATTCGTTTTCCTTCTCTTGTCGGTACTCTCACTAGTTCTTAAATTTGAATTTTTTCTTTTTTTTTTTTTTTTTTTTTTGAAACTGTCCAAAATATCAGTGTCATTCGGATATTCCACGAAGGTACTGTGAACATGTTAAACAGAAATAGGGAAAATTTTCGGGAAAATGTGGATAACGCACCTCCATCAAACAACATGATTATTTGTCAGGGTAAAAGAAAATCGCTCTCCTAATTCTCGAATGGGACACTTACAGTTGATTCACAGCGGTGTCCAACCTACGGCCCGCCTGGAAAGTGAACTAAAACAGCATTTTAAATTTTCTCGTTAAATGTTTTGTTCAGTAAATTTAATTGTGTATTGTACTTAATAAAATTTTTGAATATTTTCAATTTTACTTTTACATAGAAAAAATAACACACTAAAGAAATCTAACTTTGAATTTTTTTTTAATATGGTCCCTGTACGGGAAAGGTTTGGACACCACTGCAGTAGAAGGGACCAGAGCCCATTGGGAATACCCCTTGATCTGCTTTCTGTTGACCAGCACAACTTCTCCGAATGTGGGACAGGTGGTCGGATAGGTTTTACCAGGTACCACTAAGTTGTAGAATGGTAATCCCTTTAGCTCTCTTAATTCACGCAGCAGCAGCACGAATTGCCTAAATTGCCTGAAGGGCAGAAATGTGAACAGTACATACCGAGTTAATTCTCTCCTAATCCGTTCGCTATATGAAAATTTTCTTCGCTCAACGGAAAGTATTTTAAATATAACTTCGAATGGGAATTTAAAATAATTCACTATAAAACAACTTCATTAAACAGAGGTCTGACCGAGTAATTTAGAATTGTAAAAATGGTTATTCAGTTTTATATAGAAAATATCTTAACAATAGACAGTGAAAAATGCAAATTTAGTTAAATAATTATAAACTTATTTGAACAGTAGGTAAATATGTGAAAAAAATTTATGGAATATTACAAATTTTGAAGTTCCCTGCATCCAAATGTCACGTCACTGTTAATTAAGGTGCCTGTAGACCGTACCATTGCATACCATCCCAAAAAAAGCACTTGGATTATGTACATCATCCTTGACCTGTTGTTTGGTTTGTTCACTCTGTTCAACTATTTCGTTAACCAATGTATGAGTATCTACTTATATGGTATATATATACTTATACAGGTTGTTTCACTTAAAAGGGACTGGATTCAGTCTTGATTAAATTTTGGATTCTGGTCTGTTCTGTTATATTGGATTTAAAAATTTTGAATTTAATGGGCTGTGTTACCATTTAGATTTTACAAGTTCTAAATTTCAAGTGTGTGTAAGAAACTTTTTCCTAATGGAAAATTTGTTCCCTGTCCTCTGTTTGTCCTAAAAACATCACCACTACGCTTCTTTAAAGAATGTAAACTATTTTGTTAAGAATGTAAATTTATTGATGATTGTTTTCTACAGCAGCATGTTCAAGAGGCAACCAGAAGGAATAATACGTGTTTGTTTGTTATTTGGTTTTTAGGAGCATTAGCAACTAAGGCCACATTGCTCCGGGATATGCGGTGGTCATTCCCTGACCTTTCCACATCCTCTGTATTTGGTGCTAACGGGCTCGAACCCCGGTCTAATCAAGGAGCGTGTGCTACGCACTGCTGGTCCTTCCCACCTGGCTACGGAGGCACCGGAATATTACTCTTGATCTGATTATCAGCAATGATTCTTCATGCATTAAGAATCTGCAGATAAGGGAACCACTAGGTCGTAGTGATCACAGTGTACTGATGTGGGATTTACTTTTTTTTTTTTTTTTTTATGAGAACCCCAAACACGAGAGGTATTATAACCTATAGTACTTAGTACCGTGCTTGGGTAGGAGGTTGAGAAGACGAAAGAAGATATTTGTTGATATTGGACTTGAATTTCTGTAGATTGTAATTTTCAGGAAATACGTATGAAGGAAGGTTGTTCCAGAAAACGGCAGTTGAATGAATAAATGAGGAAGATGAAAAGTTGGTTCTGTGGGTTTGAAGTTGGACAGTAAATGGATGTTGGCTGGTGGCGGCACGTGTTCGGACTGTTTTGAAAGAGAGAGCGGGAATTATAGAAGCCAATTCAGAAGAACAGTGCCCATGGAAGTATCTGTAGAAGAGGCATGCAGCAGAAACAGTGCGTCTATGAGAAAGCGAGTGGAGAGACTCTGTTAGAGATGAATCATTAATTAACCTAACTGCCCTCTTCTGAATGGAATCAAGAAGCCTGAGAGAGGTTTTGGGGGCACCACCCCAGATGTGGGAACAATATTCCATGGCAGGGCGGATTTGCGATTTATACAGAGTGAGCAGCTGTTTGGGAGAAAAGTAACGCCGAGAGCGAAAGAGAAAACCAAGTTTTTTAGATGCAGAGGAAGCAATATTTGTAATGTGCTTGTGCCAAGAGAGATTAGAAGTCAGGGTAATCCCCAAAAGAGATATATCATTTTGCCTAGAAATCGGAGTGTCACTAAAGATAAGCATAGGAGCAGAAGAATCCTTTTTGCGAGATATAAGACAAGATTGAGTTTTAGAAGGGTTGAAATCAACTAAGTTGTCTTTGCCCCACTGGAGAATTACCTGAAGATCGGCATTTAAGGAATTGGCAGCAAATTTTCGAGAACTTGAAGCTGATTGAGCTGGACAAGGTTTCTCAAAATGGAAAGTTGAATGCAATGTGCTGTCATCGGCAAAACTATGGATAGGATTTCCAGTCAATGGAAGAAGGTCATTGATATACAAGAGGAAAAGAGTGGGGGAAAGAACTGAACCTTGGGGGACCCCAGCATTAGTGGAGAAGTTAGAAGACAGAGAGCCATCTACCATCACCCTTGGTGAGCGATCAGAGAGAAAACTGGATAACCAATTACTAAAAACAGTTGGCAAACCATAAGATGGAAGCTTGTTAAGAAGACCTTTATGCCAAACACGATCAAAAGCCTTTGAGATGTCAAGAGCAACTACTTGTGTTTCACCGAACCTTTCCATTGAATTAGTCCATAAATGGGTAACATAAGCCAGAATATCACCAGTGGATCGACACTGACAGAATCCATACTGGCGATCGTTGATCAGACGGAAGGTTTCTAGGTAGTTTAAGAGTTGGCGGTTAATTGATTTCTCCATTACTTTAGAAAGAGTAGAAGTAATTGCAATGGGACGATAATTGGATGGGAGGGATTTGTCACCGTTTTTAGGAACTGGCTGGATATGAGCAAATTTCCAAGCAGAAGGAAAAACACCTTTGGAATACGAAAGTGAAGAAAGGCGGCAAAGAATAGGAGTAAGTTCAGGAGCACAGATTTTGAGAACAAGCGGAGAAATACCATCAGGACCTGGTGCTTTCTTAGCATCAAGATTCATCAAAATCCTTCTGATATCCTTTTGACGGAAGACCACAGGAGGCATTGAATGGAGCGTGTTAGGAATGGTGGGAGGTGTTTTACCAAGATCATTAATACATGAGCTCAAAGAAAAATGGGATGCTATCAGGTCAGCTTTATCCTTGGCTGAAGTGACAACAGAACCATCTGGTTTGGACAGAGGTGGGAGCAGAGATGGGCAAAAGTTGCGGCCTTCTGATATCCTTTTGACGGAAGACCTGGTGCTTTGGCAAGAGACCAGAATGCTCGGCTACCATTAGGGCAAGAAGCAAGTTTTCTACTCTTAGCCTGTTCAAACTCTAGTTTGGACTGATTAATAACTGCTTTACAATTGTTGCGAGCTTTGGTGTAGGCAGAAAATGAAACTGAAGAATTAGAAACAAGCCAATTACGATATGCAACGTTCTTCTCTTGGACAGCCTTAGCACATTTATTGGAAAACAAAGTTTAGATAAAGGACGAGATTTTAAAGTGGAGTGTGGGATAAAGGATTCCATTCCTGCAAGAATAATTTCACTGACACGATCTGAGCAAACGTTGACATCAGAAGTTTTGAAACAGTAATCAGACCAAGGAAAAGAAGAAAAGAAGTCTCGCAGGTCATCCCATTTTGCATTCTTGTAATGCCAAACAATACGAGGTTGGGAATAGCCATGAGATAAAGGTTCCATTGGGGAAGAGGCAATCACCAAGTTGTGATCTGAAGTGCCTAAAGGACCTCTCACTTCAACCTTGTACTTAGAAGGGTTGTTTGTGAGAAAAAGATCAAGCGTATTGGCTGTATGATTAGGATTGTCCGGTATTCTTGTAGGTAAATGAACAATCTGTGCTAGGTCATTAGTAATTGCAAAAGCCTCAGCATCTCGACCTGCTGGGTCGGTGTGACTAGAAAACGGACGCCAGCTGGAGTTGTGAACATTAAAATCACCAAGGAAAATTACCTCACTGTTAGGAAAGTTGGACTGGAGAAAGTCAAGTTGCAAAGAGAGGAAGTCAAAGAGCTCCAAGTGATTAGTGGAGTTGGGAGAACGGTAGAGACAACAGATGAATTTTACACAATGAGGTAGAGAGATTTTAAGCCAGAGAAGATCAAAAAGAGGAGATTCCAAATTGCCAAGTCTCTGACAGGGAATATCAGAACGGACATATGCACAAGTACCACCTTTGAGGCGAAAGGAGTCATATAGCAAATAATTTGGACATCTGAGATGAGCAGTAGTTGAATCAACTGATAACTGAGACTCAGTCAGAAAAAGTACATGGGGTTTGGAAGACTGCAAGTGGAAATGGACATCGTTGAGATTAGAATTGAGACCACGTATATTTGTGAAATGAATTAGGAAGTCCTTGGGAGGTTTAGATCTTTTCGCAGATAAGCTTGTTCTATTATTTTGACAATTCATGTTGTATTCAATAGTAAGAAAAAGTGGGTGGGACATGCTGTATGAAGTAATGAAATTTTTGGATATGGCGTACATGTGGTAAGAATATACCCAGATCCTTGACATAACGTGGTCTGGACAATGCTCCCCGCATACATACTACTCGGACTCCCTCCAGTCACTATCTGGCAGAGTAGAGGTAGCAAGATTATACACTAGCTGATCCGGAAGCTTCCTAGAGACTTACCAATAGGTTCAGTCCGGTGTACTAACTAGCGGCCGGCCTGCGAACAGGAATATTGAATATTGGATTGTAAGGAATATTGGATCTCGCCACGCATTCATCATAACCTCAAAAATCATCAATCATACTGCATGATGGAAGAGATAGGGAAGGGTTGGCCCGAACTTAGCTCTAGAGACTAAACATGGGTTCCACCACTTCAAGCCTCCAATAAGCAATGTGGTGGCATTTCACCGGTTGATGAGAGTCATCTACCACCTAGTACTGCCTGGTAACATAGAGGGGCGGCGTTCCTCCATGTGGTGTGGGCGCCACACCTCGACCCCTGCTTACATTGGTTCACACCTGGGTGGTCACCCACCATGTACTTGTGCATGAAGGTTATACCCAGGATTACTAACAGTCCCACCATCGTGAAGGTGCAAGCAGAGGATTTGGCTGTCATAGACCGTCCGGACTTCGCCAAAATTGGGTCCACTTTGACTTGAGTGTCACCCGAATATCAGTTCCATCAGCGTTTTAGACTCCCAGGTAGCAAGAACAGCTTGTCTGGCATATCTGAGAGAATGTCTGTGACAACCTCAAGGACCAAAAGATGTAACTACCATCAGAGGTAAAGGGAAGGGTTTTTGTTTTCATAAAGGTGACTACTCTGGTCTTACAGATTTTTTTAAAATTTATACAGTGGGATCAACTGATGATGTTACCAACAGTAAATTCTAAATGGGAAGCATTCAAGGAATTAATCTTGGAAGTTTCTAAGCTTTTCATACCAACTAAGAAATACTGTTGAAGATTTAGGCCTATCGGATGTCAGATGACTTAATGAGACTTGTGACAGAGAAGAAAAATGCATGGGACACATATAAATTATTAAGAAACAGAGATGCCTGTGGTAGATATAAGATAGTCTGTAATCGAGTCACAAAGGATGTTAGGCAAGCAAAGGCAGATTATGAGAAATATTTGGCATATAATGCAAAGAAAACAGGAAAGATTTCTTTATTTATGTAAACTGTAGAAGGAAGGGGATGAATCAGATTGGTTCACTTGACATCGAGGTTTCAATTGTTGATGAACCTGCTGTGGTAGCTGACAAACTGAAGGAATATTTTCCATCTACATTCACACATGAGGAGGTCGATAGGGAAGTGAAGGCCAAAAGCTTATCAAACTCTGGCAGGTAGCTAAATGATTTTGTAGGAACTGAGATTAAAGTGCAGGAGAAACTATTGAATTTGAACATAAGAAAAGCACCTGGAGTGAATTGGATCTATCCAGTTTTATTAAAGGAAGCAGCAAAGGAAGTAAGCAAACCCTTAGCAATAATTATGAAAGCTTCGTAGGGCTCAGGGAGTCCCCATGGACTGGAGATGTGTAAATGTGTCCCCAAAATCACAAAGGATGACATGACTAATTACAGAATTGTTAGTCTTACTTCTGTTACAGGAAAATAATGCAGTAACTGGTTGAGGAAGCAATGCAGGATCATCTAGACAAGACTGTAGTTATAGTTCAAACACAGCATGGGTTTGTTAAGGGGAAGTCTTGTCTGACAAATTTGATTGGATACTATGGTGTGGTCACAAAGGAACTGGATGCAAGAAATAATTTTGATTCATATACTTGGATTTTAGGAAAGCTTTTGATACTGCGGTACGGAAGACTACTGTACAAATTGGAGCACTATGACATTAAGTGCAAGTTGCTACAATGGATAAAAGGATGGTTGAGTGGGAGAAGAGAGAGAGTGGTTATCATTGTACACTGATCTTCGTGGACTAATGTTAATAGTGGAGTCCCCCATGGTTCGGTGTTGGGCCCATTGTTGTTTTTGATATTTATCAATGATATTGATGAAGGCATATCAGGGTTAAAGTCTAAGTTTGCAGACAATACAAAGGTTGGCATAGTTGTTAATGACACTAATGATAGTATGCTACAGCGATATGTGGAAAAGTTAAGCAAATGGGCTGAGAGGTGGAAGCTAAAGTTTAACATTGACAAATGTAAAGTACTGCATATAGGTATCAAAATTGGAGGCTTGAAGTGGTGAAACCCATGTTTAGTCCCTAGAGCAAAGTTTCCGGCATCCCCCTCTCCCCATACTTCTCCTTCAACCAATGCACGGTACTAAGTACTATAGGGAATTGGAAAAGTTGGGTAGATGGGCTGAGAAGTGGCAACTGAAGTTTAACATTGACAAATGCAAAGTACCGCATATGGGTAGCAGTAATCCCAGAGAAATGTACCAACTATGTGGTGTTACACTCAAGGTAGTGGAGAATGAAAAGGACCTGGGGGTAATTGTGCAGTCAGATTTGAAGTTTTCTGAGCAGTGCAGACAGGCTGTGAGAGTAGCTCATAGTGTCAGTGTTATGCAGGAATTTTGCTAGCAGGGATAAGGGGGCGTTGTCCCCTTGTATAAGGCACTGTTCAGGCCACACACCTTGAATACTGTATACAGATCTGGAGGCTTCATTTTAGGAAAGATACAGAGCTGATGGAATGAGTACAGAGAAGAGCAACAAGTTGGTGAGTGGAACAAAGTGTCGATGTTACCAAGAAAGGCTTAAGTCCCGCAAATTGCAGCTTCTGGAGACTGGGCACCTAAAAGATGATCTAATTGAGGTGTATATGGTCTTGAATGTTTTGAGCAAGTTCAGTGTTAATGGGATTCTTCCTCTTGCTCAGATTACTCACCTGACGAGACATAAATTCAAATTGAGGAAAGGCAATGTGTGGAAATTCTCCTTTAGCCAGCAGGTGGTTTTTTTTTTGTATGTAAACCCCAAACACAAGAGGTATTAGAACCTATAATACTTAGAACCATGCTTGGGTTGGAGGTTAAGAAGACGAAAGAAGATATTTGTTGACATTGGACTTGAACTTCTGTAATTTTCAGGAAATACGTATGAAGATTGTTCCAGAAAATGGCAGTTGATTATAAATAAACGAGGAAGATGAAAAGTTGGTTCTGTGAGTTTGAAGTTGGACAGTAAATGGATGTTGACTGGTGGCGGCACATGTTCGGACTGTTTTGAAAGAGAGAGCGGGAATTATAGAAGCCAATTCAGAAGGACAGTGCCCATGGAAATATCTGTAGAAGAGGCATGCAGCAGAAACAATATGTCTATGAGACAGAGAGTGGAGAGACTTTGTTAGAGAATCATTAATTAACCTAATGGCCCTCTTCTGAACGGAATCAAGAAGCGTGAGAGAGGTTTTGGGTGCACCACCCCAGATGTGGGAACAGTATTCCATGAAGGGCAGATTTGCGATTTGTAAAGAGTGAACAGCTGTTTGGAAGAAAAGTAACGCCGAGAGCGAAAGAGATAACCAAGTTTTTTAGATGCAGAGGAAGCAATATTTGTAATGTGCTTGTACCAAGAGAGATTATATATCACCAAAAGAGATATATCATTTTGCCTAGAAATCGGAGTGTCACAAATATAAGCATAGGAGCAGAAGAATCCTTTTTGCGAGATATAAAACAAGACTGAGTTTTAGAAGGATTGAAATCAACTAAGTTTTCTTTTCCCCACTGGAGAACAGCATTTAAGGAATTGGTAGCGGATATTCGAGACATTGAAGCTGATTGAGCAGGACAAGGTTTCTCAAAATGGAAAGTGGAATGCAATATGCTATCATCAGCAAAACTATGGATAGGATTTCCAGTCAATGGAAGAATCTCATTAATATACAAGAGGAAAAAAGTGGGGGAAAGTACTGAACCTTGGTAAACACTTCTCTGTCTTCTAACTTCTTCATTAGTGGAGAAGTTAGAAGACAGAGAGCCATCTACCATCACCCTCAGTGAGTGATCAGAGAGAAAACTGGATAACTAATTAAAAAAAACAGTTGACAAACCATAAGATGGAAGCTTGTTTAGAAGAACTTTATGCCAAACACAACCGATAGTCTTTGAGATGTCAAGGGCAACTGCTTGTATTTCACCGAAGTTGTAATCTGAGGTGCCTAAAGGACCTTTCACTTCTACCATGTACTTAGAAAGGCTGTTTGTGAGAAAAACAAATCGAGTGTGTTGGCTTTATGGCTAGGATTGTCCGGTATTCTTTTAGTTAAATGAACAATCTGTGCAAGGTCATTAGTAATTGCAAAAGCCTCAGAATCTCGAACAGCTGAGTCAGTGTGACTAGAAAACAGAAACCAACTGGAGTTGTAAACATTAAAATCACCAAGGAAAATTACCTCACCGTTAGGAAATTTGGACTGGAGAGAGTCAAGCTGCTAAGAGAGGATGTCAAAGAGCTCCAAGTGATTAGTGGAGTTGGGAGAACAGTGGAGACAACAGATAAATTTGACACAAGGAGGTAGAGAGATTTTAAGTCAGAGAAGATCGAAAAGAGGAGATTCCAAATTACCAAATCACTGACAGGGAATATTGGAATGGACATATGAACAAGTGCCACCTTTGAGGCGAAAGGAATCATACAGCAAATAATTTGGGCAACTGAGATGAGCAGTAGTTGAATCAACGGATAACTGAGATTCTGTTAGAAAAAGTATGTGGGGTTTGGCAGACTGCAAGTGGAAAGGGACATCGTCGAGATTAGAATTGAGACCACGTGTATTTGTGAAATGAATTAGGAAGTGTTTAGGAGGTTTAGATTTTTTTTGCCGATTAAGCTTACTCTATTAGTTTGACAATTCATGGTGTATTCAATAGTAAGAAAAAGTGGGTGGGGCATGCTGTATGAAGTAATGAAATTTTTGGATATGGCGTACACATAGTAAGAATATACCCAGATCCTTGACATATTGTGGCCTCGACAATGCCCCCTGCATACACACTACTCGAACTCCCTCCAGTAGAGGCGAGTAGAGGTAGCAAGATTATACACTATCTTATCCGGAAGTCTCCTAGATAGATACCATTAGGTTCAGTCTGGTGTACTAATTAACACCCGGCCTGCAAACACCGTTTTAGAGCTTTACCCTTGAAATGTAAGGAAGATTGGATCTCGCCACGCATCATAACCTCAAAAGTCATCAATCATACTGCATTATGGAAGAGATAGGGAAGGGTTGACCGGAACTTAGCTCTAGAGACTAAACATGGGTTCCACCACTTCAAGCCTCCAATAAGCAAAGTGGTGGTATTGCACCAGTTGATGAGAGTCATCTACCACCTAATACTGTCTGGTAACACAGAGGGGCGGCATTCCTCCATGTGGTGTTGGCACCACACCTCGACCCCTGTTTACCTTGGTTCACACTTGGGTGGTCACCCACAATGTGCTTGTGCATGGAGGTTATACCCAGGATTACTAACAGTCCCACCATCGTGAAGGTGAAAGCACAGGATTTGACTGTCACAGACCGTCCGGACTTTGCCAAAATTGGGTCCACTTGACTTGTGTGTCACCAGAATATCATTTCCATCAGCGTTTTAGACCCCCAGGTAGCAAGTACAGCTTGTCTGGCATATCTGAGAGAATGTCTGTGACAACCTCAAGGACCAAGATGATAGTTGGAACAGACTTCCATCTGTCGTAGTGGAGGTCAACAACTTAAATAAGTTCAAGGCAGAACTAGACAAACATTTGGAATGAATGCAGGGTGGTGAATAGGAGGGTGTTTGGTTTTTTTTTTTTTGGCTGAAGTTATATAAGCTTGCTTTCTTGCATCATATTGTTCTGCTACTGCTAACAACTGCATTAAAATAATAAATAAATAAACACAAAGGCTCTATGTGATTCTCACTCTTCAGTATGCATTTAACCATGTAGAACTGCTGTAAATATGAGGGCAGGTTTCCTCACCTGTACACTTCCACAATTGTTGTGGTTTTGTTTTTTTAATTCAAATAAATGCAGTTTTAATCAAAGGCAGAGAACAGTTTTCCCATTCAGAAAGAAGCAGTTGATTGGCAAAATTTAAATTTAGAAATTGTAAACTCTAAACATCCACTTAATTTGATTTTAACGTCCAGATCACAAATTTCAGCTCAAATACAAAAAAAAAAATGTCCAAACAATAAATAATATAAACCTTAAAAAAATAAGCAAGATAAATGCTGGTGTCTTATAATAGAAACACCCTGTATAAACATCTGAGTAGCCAGTACTTCGATGCAAACTACTAATCTTCTGAATTGGATTTTGGGGGCTGATGATGACATAACTACTTAATACATTGCAGTTAGATAAAGACACCTTTCAGTGTATGGTACTATTGACTGGGGATTCATTAGACTGGTTCTTTCTTATTTGATATTTCACTAGGCTTCCTATAAGTTTTTCTTTAATTCGTCTATGTTGGAGGTAAAAGACATAAAAGGTAATTTTTAGGTATAGTAAAATTTTAGTAAATCAGAATGATAGCAGTGACAGGACAGTCCAAGAATAGCGAAAAGTCCAAATTGTAGAATATAATTCAGCCTTTTTTTACATATAAGTATTTTCAAGCCATAGTTCATAAAATCAAGCAGATATATTCACAATCCAGCAATATATACATGGTGTTTGTGCAAAAATATGCCAAAAGAATAATTATGAAAATGTTTTTATATAATTTTATATACAAAGAATTCATATCAAAGGGAAAGCAAATGATATGATTTTTTAAACAGACTTGTAATTAATATGTTGGCACCTCCGTAGCCAGGTGGGCAGGAGCAGTAGTGCATAGCACACCCTTCTTGATTAGACCGGGGTTCGAGCCCGTGACCACCAAATATGGAGGATGCGGAAAGGTCAGGGAATGACCACCGCATATCCCTGGAGCAATATGGCCTTAGTTGCTAATGCTCCTAAAAACCAAATAACAAACAAACAATTAATATGTTAAACATTAACAACTATAAATTTAATCAGGTACACACAGTCCTCCCTCTCAGCCTGAGTATCAAGTGATTTTGTAGAGCTTTTACTGCTAACTGCACTAGCAACATCACTGCTACTTCTGTTAACAGTGCAGCCAAGTGGCAGATTTAGCACTTGAGAGACCCCAGGCTTAATTCAGTTTTGAGGCCCCCCCCTCTAATTTATTGATTTTATAATTATTACTACTGGGGAACTGGCAGATCAACTACATAAATGTAGTCATCTGGTGTACCCACACAAATTAATTTCCTTAAATTTCCCAGTCCATTGTTAGCATTCTACATACACATTATTTGGCATGGCACATTATCAAATTTCTATTCCTTATAGATATAAATATATTAGGTGGCCGTCAACTTGACGGCCGAAAATTTGGGAAGCACTGTCGTAGACAACAGTAAAAACATTATTAAAAATAAAAATATCATGCAATCTCTAAACAAAGAACAGGATCTAGTGGAAATTTGACTCATTTTTGAAATGCTGCTGATAAAATGGTTTTCAAATAACACAAGAAAAAAATTAATTCACAGTTATCACTTGCTATAAACGTCACACCTCATCAAACAATTGGTTTTGATAAATACATAAACAATACATAAGGTATTACAGATACTTACTTGATAACAAAACAAAAATACTCCTACACTAAAACACCAACCACACCAAACTAGTAATTTGTATCAGATTTGTGAGTGAAACGTTAGTTCCAAAAGCTATTA
Source organism: Mastigoproctus giganteus (assembly GCF_048544385.1). Lineage (NCBI taxonomy): Eukaryota > Metazoa > Arthropoda > Arachnida > Uropygi > Thelyphonidae > Mastigoproctus > Mastigoproctus giganteus. The sequence goes on from NC_143580.1 coordinate 101,638,798, forward strand.
AAAAAGACAATGCTCCGTTACATGTGAGCCAGCGCAGTAGTGATTTCAGAGGCTTTAAAAGACTACTGCACTTGCTTATTTGTTCCCAGTTAGTTGCAAATAGTTTTGAACTGCCTCTGCGAACAAATTTAATATCGTTTCTTGAGCAATATCGTCACAGGGTTCTTCACTTGTGGAATTACCTCCACTAGGAAAAAACTGAAAGTGTTTAATTTAAGTATTAATGATAATATGTATTCTACTTCAGATTCACTTAGTTTTTGAGACCTAAGATTTGAGGCCCCGGGCGCGTGCCTCGTGCGCCTGTGTGGAAATCCGCCACTGAGTGCAGCACTGCTCTTCTCTTCTGATCGCTTGGTAACTGGTTGGCACCAGTCCTTCCTCCACATGGTGGGGCTAGTGATCAAAGGGTAAATTCACCCTCGGGGCAAAAAGGAGTAAAAATGGACATTAATGATTTCTCATGTCTAGAGCAAAAGAGCTTTCAACATTACAATCATGAAACCGATCATAACTTCTCTTTCATCATACAAAGATGCTTTGAAAATGCAGCAGCTTCACCAAAAATGATGAAACATCTCTACTCCTGGGATGTCCTAACAGAGACCTCTCACTCAATACACCCTGCGCTACTATTACAACTCACTTCTTTAAGTGGAATTCCATTTGAAGCCATCCCACATTAAATGTTTAATAGATCCTATTCCAGGAACAAAAATTCCAGAAACTAAAAGATCAAAATGTAACTCAGGCAAAAAAGAATCATAATATGAAAACACATCTTAGTTCCAACACATAGGATAATTTTAACCTTCTGTACACCAAATCTACCAGCTTAAGTCAAAGCAGGTTATTTAAACTGTGGCATTTGGTTCTTTATTCCGAACCCCCTAAGATGCCACAAATGCCAGAAATTTGGTCACACCTAGATAGCATGCCATGATTTCACTGACCAGCTGTTTAGACAAAGTTCTGGAAAAAATGGTTCATGGGCAGCCAACGTGGTTCCTGAAAACTAACTAGACAGTAATCAGTACAGGTTTCAAAAAAATTAGTCCACATTGGATGTGATGATAAAATCAGAAACAAACATCCTTAATGCTTTCCTAAGGGAACAACATCTGGTCATGATTAATCTTGATATCGAGAAAGTCTTCAGTAACACCCCCTCGACGTGGGCACCTGTACGTGGTGAGGGGACCTCCCAGTGACGCTGCTGGACTTCCAGACTAGCATCACTGGGATCCAACGCCCACAGCCCAGGTTCCAGGCTTACATCAATGGAATCCGGCATGTTTGCCGTGCGCTGCGACCCGTGGAAATTCGGAAAGGGGGATCCTGGTGGTTGAGGGGCCCAGCTTCAATACACCACTTTCGCCCCTGCTTCGACAAGACAGGTGGTCCTGGAAGGCCCGGCTAGGATCAATCGGCTAGTAGGCTCGCCTGCGAGTGTCAACCGTGTCAATGCCACGCCCCTACCCTCATGGTCCGAGGGACAGGATTCAGGCTGGCGGCGGTGCGGGTATAGTGTCTGGGTAGCCCTGGCGTTCCACTCCCGAGCGCATTTATTGCATGCCGGGTAGTGGGCGTCCCTTTGGGCTCCGTGGTGGGTGGGGAGCCCGGGCACTGAACCACTTCAAAACTTCATGAATCCTGATAAACATATTCCTTCAGGGGCCCCAACCCGGTCCCTATTTGAAAATAATGACGGAGAGGCATATAGCACGGAGAGGCTTTATTGCTACAAAGAGGGAGCGAAACGAACTACCATCAGGGCCTGTCCCAAGGTTCTTAATAATGCATTCCACCAACGAAACACCGATTGGTAAAATGTCATCCTTTTTTATACAAAAAGGGTTGGATGGGTTAGCAGGTACACCCAAGTCAGTTAAGAGGCTTCGTTCTGGGGACCTCTTGATTGAAACAAAAAATGACAGGCAGTCTGAACATCTACTCTGAGTAACATCAATCGGAGGAATACCCATAACAGTGACACCACACAGAACGCTAAATTCATCGAGAGGTGTCATTTCGGAGTGGGACCTTCTCGACGTCACCGAGGAGGAAATCTGCTCCGAATTAAAAACACAGGGAGTTATTGCCGTCAAGAGAATCACTGCGCGAAGGGATGGAAAAATTGTTAAAACCAGGAGTGTTATCCTGACTTTTAACTCTCCCAAACCTCCTGATGAGATTAAAGCTGGCTACATCAACTGTCCAGTGCGTCCATATGTTCCAAACCCTTTACGGTGTTTTAAATGCCAGAAATATGGACATTCTCAAATGGCCTGCTGTGGAGTCCTTGCATGCGCTCGATGTGGTGCAAAGGACCACGAAACAACAGCATGTTCAGCCACGAAACCCACCTGCATTAACTGTGAGGGAGAACACCCAGCCTACTCAAGAGCATGTCAGAGGTGGAAAGAAGAAAAAGAAATTCAACGGCTGAAGGCAGAGCTAAACATATCGTACCAGGAGGCAAGGAAAGTAGTGAAACCTCTCAACATCAAAAAATCTACCTACGCCCAGAATGTAGCAGGGAGGTGTTCGATTGGGACTCAGACGGACATGTCCGTCCCTCCAAAAGAATCATTTACTCCCATCGCACGTTATCTTTTAAGCTCCCAAAAACCTGCACAGAAGGACCAATCAGCTGCCACTCCTATATCGGTACCTCCTAATGCTCCACAAATAACAAAAGCAAATGCAAAAGAAAAGAATAAGAAAGGTGAAATACCACCTAGTACCCAAGAAAACATGGATGTCGAGCAGAAGGAGGTACAAGAAGACTCAGTTTTGGAGCTCTTTGCTGAGGAGGAAATGGACACTCGACAGCGTCCATACTTCCCCAGGAAGGAGAAAGCCAGAACTGAAAAAGGTAAGCCCTCAGCACCTCGGAAGCCGCCTGATGGACCCACCAAGCCAAAATAATGGCTAAATTCCTACAGCGGAACTGTCGTGGATTCCGGCAAAATACTGATGACATCAAGGCACTCCTGTAAAAGCACAAACCAGCTTGCTTTTGCATACAGGAGACTTATTTAAAGGCAAATGACGACCCCACTATGCATAACATTACCATCATTCGTAAGGATAGAATTGTGGATGGTCCTTCTCACGGAGGAGTCGCAATCCTCATCGGCAACCAGATCACATTTCAGCCTTTGCAGCTTACAACTAGCATTGAGGCTGTAACAATTCGCCTTTCAGTGGGGTTCTTATTAACTGTCTGCTCCGTTTATTTGCCACCTGGGATTGACATCCCCCAGAAAGGCCTTGATGATCTTATCATGCAATTCCTTCCCCTTGTTTAATTCTTGGGGATTTCAATGGACATAATTCTCTGTGGGGTGGTGCTAACATCAATCGAATGGGGCGAGTCATAGAGCGTATGCTCACTAACAATGACCTCTCCCTCTTAAATGTGGGAACAAACACCTTCTTCCACATGCCTTCCCGTACATTCTCCGCCATTGATCTTTCTATTAAGAGTAGGAGACCGGCAGAATTACTTAACAAGTACAGGTCACTGTTGAAGAAAAGCCGAGAATTAGGGTTGAATTTGAAAGTGTCTGCAATTCTGCCCAGACACGATAGGAGGGAGTATATGATGAGAGCCTTGTCGATCAATTCGGCCCTGGAAAGAATGTGCAAGGCTAAAGGGATAGAATTTTTTTCAGCCTGGACTGTACTTGTTAACAGGAGAGATTGCTTCTACAGGGATGGGATACACTTAAATAGAATGGGTGCAAGAATATTTGCTGATGCTATCCGAGGCAGTGTTAGGTGGGTCGGAAAACTGCTAGCTTGGGGGGAGACAAAGACCAATAGATTGACAGTAGCCACTGGCAGAGGTGAAAGAGATTCTTGCACTGCTTCTATTAGAATGAGCAGAAGCCTGAAAAACAAGATGCATGGTATTTCAGAGACTGCTGGAAGCCATTGTGGTAGAAGTAAACACATGGGTTGTGTTAGGGTAGCTAAGAATAGAAACAGGTGCAGGTATACTTGCGTGTACACCAATGCTAGGAGTTTAGTAAATAAATTTGATGAATTTGAGGTATTGCTCAAAACATCGAAGGCAGATATTGTTGGGATATCAGAGACATGGTGTCACACAGATATAAGGGATGCAGAACTGCAATTTGGGGAGTACAACGTCTACAGAAAGGATAGACAGGATAGGAAGGGGGGAGGGGTTATGCTATTAATTAAGAAACACATAAAAACCAAGGAAATGAAGCCAGTCGACATCGCTGGACAGTGCAGTGTTGAGTCAGTTTGGTGTGACATAAACATTGGGAGATCAAAATTGAGAGTAGGAGTGTGCTATAGGCCTAATGACTCTGATGAGTATATTAAGGAACTGTACAAGGAAATAGAGTGGGCCAGTAAATCAGAGAGTCTTATAATGGGAGATTTTAATTTCCCAGATATTGACTGGAATTTGGGGGCTGGTTACTCACACACTAGCAGTTTTTGTGGATTTATTGGATGATTGTTTTCTACATCAGCATGTTTGGGAGGCAACTAGAGGGAGTAATACTCTTGATTTGATTATCAGCAGTGATTCTTCATGCATTAAGAATCTGCAGATAAATGAACCACTAGGTGGCAGTGATCACAGTGTGCTGAAGTGGGATTTACTCAAAGAGGTAACTACCATTAGGGGTAAAGGGAAGGGTTATTGCTTCCGTAAAGGCGACTATGATGGACTGAGACAGTATTTAAATTCTATACAGTGGGACCAACTGATGATGTTACCAACAGCAAATTCAAAATGGGAAGCATTCAAAGAACTTATCTTGGAAGCTACTAGGCTTTACATACCAACTAAGAAATATTGTTCAAGGTTTAGGCCAAAATGGATGTCAGATGAACTAATGAGGCATATGGCAGAGAAGAAAAATGCATGGGATACTTACAAATTAACACGTGACACAGAAGCCTATGATAGATACAAGTTGATATGCAACCAAGTTACAAAGGAGGTTAGGCAGGCGAAGGCAGATTACGAGAAATCCTTGGCAAGGGATGCAAAGAAAAACAGCAAAGAGTTCTTTACTTATGTAAACTCTAGAAGGAAGGGGATGAATCAGATTGGTCCACTTGATATTGATGGGTCAACTGTTGATGATCCTGCTCAGGTAGCTAACAAACTAGTTTTCAAGATTCTGTAGCTTACTGCTAGAGTTGAATACACCTCTGGCATTCCCCTCGCTGAATAACTCCTCATGTGTGAATGTCGATGCAAAATATTCATTTGGCGCCTCCGTAGCCAGGTGGGAAGGAGCAGCAGTGCGTAGCACACGCTTCTTGATTAGACCGGGGTTCGAGCCCGTCACCACCAAATACGGAGGATGCGGAAAGGTCAGGGAATGACCACCGCATATCCCGGAGCAATATGGCCTTAATTGCTAATGCTCCTAAAAACCAAATAACAACAACAAAATATTCATTTAGTTTGTTAGCTACCTATATGAGAGCCTATGTTAGGGCCTATATGAGAGCTTGAAGGACAGGGTGGATGCCGTCCAAGAAACTAAATTGAGGGGCCCATCAAGCTCTCAGCTGCCCACATCAACGCCAGAGCTTGCACTTGTGCATCGCGTGACACAGAGGCAACCCCCAAGGCAGAATGCACTGGTCCCGAAGGAACTAGTAGTTGTTGGTGACTCTATTGTCAGGGAAACGGGGAACATGCTTTGTAAAAAAGATAGGTGAAACAGGACCAGGGTATGTCTGGCAGGGGCAAAGGTTGATGACGTTGTAGAGCGAATATCATCTTTTAAGGGCACAAAAGGTGATATAGTTGTACATGTTGGCACTAATAATATTAAGAGTAGGAGACCGGCAGAATTACTTAACAAGTACAGGTTTAGGCCAAAATGCATGTCAGATGAACTAATGAGGCATATGGCAGAGAAGAAAAATGCATGGGATACTTACAAATTAACACGTGACACAGAAGCCTATGATAGATACAAGTTGATATGCAACCATAAGGGCACAAAAGGTGATATATTTGTACATGTTGGCACTAATAATATTAAGAGTAGGAGACCGGCAGAATTACTTAACAAGTACAGGTTTAGGCCAAAATGCATGTCAGATGAACTAATGAGGCATATGGCAGAGAAGAAAAATGCATGGGATACTTACAAATTAACACGTGACACAGAAGCCCACAGAAGGCAGATATGAAGTTCTCTAAGCAGTGCAGACGAGCTGCAAGAGTAGCTCATGGTGTCTTGTCAATGATATACAGGAATTTTTCTAGCAGGGATAAGGAGGTGATTATTCCCTTGTATAAGGGAATGGTTAGGCCACATCTTGAGTACCGTATACAGGTCTGGAAGCCTCATTTCAAAAAGGATGTAGAGCTGCTGGAATGGGTACAGAGAAGGGCAACAAGATTAGTGAATGGAACAAAGGGTTGCTCTTACGAAGAAAGGCTTAAGTTTTGCAAATTACAGTCTGGAGACTAGGCACCGGCAAGGTGATCTGATAGAGGTGTATAAGGCTTTGAATGGTTTGAGCATGCTCAATGCCAATGGGATTCTTCCTCTTGCTCAGAATAATCACCTCAGAGGGCATAAATTCAAATTGAGGAAGGACGGATGTCGGATAGATGTGCGGAAATTTGCCTTTGGCCAGCGGGTGGTTGGTTGGTGGAACCGACTTCCATCATTTGTTGTTGAAGTTGATAGCCTAAACAAATTTAAGGCTCAACTGGACAGGTATTTCGAACGAACAGAGGGGTGAAATAGGAGTGGTGTGTTTTTTTTTTTTTTTTTTGGCTGATGCTGAATAAGCTTGCTTTCTTGCATCATATGCCTCTACTAATGCTAAATGCTAATGCTAAATACCATGCGAGGCGTGCATTAACTATTCTTTCCAGGACTTTGCACAAACAGCTTGTCAGAGCAATAGGACGATAGTTACTTGGATTGCTAGGGTCTTTTCCTGGTTTTGGGAAAGAAAGGACGATAGCCCTTTGCCAGGAATCCGGAAATTGTTTTGTGGGCAACTGCCCCCTGAGCCACAGCACTCCCATTAGCTTGAGCCTTTTGCTTTGCTGCTCTGGTCTGAGTCATGATTCCGATTTAATACAATAAAATTTCAGTTTCAGAACAAAATTAAATCCTTAAGTTATATCCCAAACAGTTATAACGCTATATTTATTTTTTCGGTGTCGAGTGTTTTCTACAAGTTCCCTTTATACAACTTCCGTATCACGTGTACCACTATAGTTATGTATTAATTATTTGTTACGGTTAAGTCATTATATATATATATATATAGAGAGAGAGAGAGTTAAAAGTACAATTTAATTGACAATATTTTATTATGCACTATACTACACTAAGCTTATGCTATCGTGTAAAAATGGCGGGAATTCACGAACGGTACTTCTACGGACTCGTAAGTATTGATTAGCTTCGAAATCTCGCTATCTCAATTTAGAATAAACTAAGGATCCTGACTAGGTCTATAATCTACTTATAGAAGATAATTTTATATAACAATTGGTTAATAAATCGACTAAATTTGGTTAAAAAAAAACCTCTCCTTCAACGGAGCTGCAATTTGTAAAACGTGGATTTGATACAGTTACCAATACTATGTAATACCTACAAAATCAGTGTGGCATTGGAGGCAAATTGCTGCTATGGATAAGGGGATGGTTGAGTGGCAGAAGACAGAGAGTGGTAATCAATGGACACTGCTCAACGTGGACTAATGTTATTAGTGGAGTTCCTCAGGGTTCAGTGTTGGGTCCGTTGTTGTTTTCGGTGTTTATGAATGATATTGATGATGGGATATCAAGTTTAATGTCCAAGTTTGCAGATGATACAAAGGTTGGCAGGGTTGTTGAGGACACTACTGACGCTATGCTGCTGCAACAGGATCTGGAAAGGTTGAACAGATGGGCTGAGAGGTGGCAAATGAAGTTTAACATTGACAAATGTAAAGTACTACATATGGGAAACAGTAACCCCAGAGCAACGTATCGACTCTGCGGTACTACACTGACAGTGGTGGAGAATGAAAAGGACCTGGGGGTAATTGTGCAGGCAGATATGAAGTTCTCTGAGCAGTGCAGACGAGCTGCAAGAGTAGCTCATGGTGTCTTGTCAATGATATACAGGAATTTTTCTAGCAGGGATAAAGAGGTGATTATTCCCTTGTATAAGGCAATGGTTAGGCCACATCTTGAGTACTGTATACAGGTCTGGAGGCCTCATTTCAAGAAGGATGTAGAGCTGCTGGAACGGGTACAGAGAAGGGCAACAAGATTAGTGAATGGAACAAAGGGTTGCTCTTACGAAGAATGGCTTAAGTTTTGCAAATTACAGAGTCTGGAGACTAGGCACCGGCGAGGTGATCTGATAGAGGTGTATAAGGCTTTGAATGGTTTGAGCATGCTCAATGCCAATTGGGATTCTTCCTCTTGCTCAGAATAATCACCTCAGAGGGCATAAATTCAAATTGAGGAAGGACGGATGTCGGATAGATGTGCGGAAATTTGCCTTTGGCCAGCGGGTGGTTGGTTGGTGGAACCGACTTCCATCACTTGTTGTTGAAGCTGATAGCCTAAACAAATTTAAAGCTCAACTGGACAGGTATTTCGAACGAACGGAGGGGTGAAATGGGAGTGGTGTGTTTTTTTTTTTTTTTTTTTTGGCTGATGCTGAATAAGCTTGCTTTCTTGCATCATATGCCTCTACTAATGCTAATGCTAATGCTAAAAAATCTCTGTCTAAGTTAATATGCCAATTTAAGCTAATAAATCAGAAAATAAATCAGGAAAAACTTCTCTGTTCCAAGAGCGTCAAAGAACTTCGTCCGCACAGGCTAGCCTCGTTCCCGGACTGTTTAGAAACAAATGGTCTGCTTGCTTTCCAGGACACAATGTGGCTTTCGAAGAAATCGATCCACTCTGGATCATTTAATCCGATTGGAAACATCCATTCGTGATGCTTTTATTAAATCCGAGCATTTGGTAGCAGTTTTCTTTGATATTGAAAAAGCGTACGACACAGCCTGGCGATTTGAGATTTTAAAAGACCTCTATAACTTTGGTCTTAGAGGAAACCTTCCTCCTTTTATTAAAAACTTTCTTTCGAATCGGCAGTTTCAAGTCCGTTTAGGATCCACCCTCTCTCGAGTTTTCTCTCAGGGAGAGGGAGTCCCACAAGGATCCGTTCTAAGTGTCACGCTTTTCGCAATCAAAATAAACTATCGCAGAACAACTTCCACCCACTGTAAACAATGCCCTCTATGTTGATGACTTTGCTATATTTTGTCACTCATGCAATATGAGGGTCATTGAAAGGCAACTGCAGAAAACCATTGACCATCTTACAGCTTGGTCTTTGGCTAATGGGTTCAGATTTTCATCACAGAAGACTGTTTGCTACACTTCTGTCGCAAACGTAATCTTCATCCTGACCCAGAATTAAGGTTTAGGCAAAATAACATCCCAGTTGTAGCAGAATTCAAATTCCTTGGATTTATTTTCGACAAAAAGCTGACATTTTTACAACATATTCGTCAGCTGAGGACAAGATGTGTCAAAGGGCTTAACATCCTTCGTGCCCTTTCGTCAACCTCATGGGTTCTTCGTCTCTGCTGGGCACTTGTCCGTTCCAAACTCGACTATGGGTCTCAGGTCTATGGTTCTGCTAGAGATAGTGCACTTCGGTGGTTAGATCCAATCCACCATCAAGCCATCCGGACAGCCACTGGAGCATTTCGCACATCTCCTGTCCAAAGCCTTTACGTTGAAGCAAATGAACCATCTCTGTCATTTCGCACATCTCCTGTCCAAAGCCTTTACGTTGAAGCAAATGAACCATCTCTGTCTCTTCGACGTAAGCAGTTGTCCTTACAGTACGCCTTCAAATTAAAATCCCTGCCCGATCATCCCACATGGCCATCCATTTTTGAGCCGCGCTGGGAAAACCTCTACAACACCCTTCGGACTACCAACAAACCTTTTGGTATTTGCATTCAAGGGCTGCTGAATGAGCTGAACTTGACGGTAGACAACGTTGCCCAGTCACCAAGGCAATTCTTTCCACCCTGGCATGCTTATTCTCCAACTTGCTACCTCTCCCTTAAGACCTGGGAGAAGGCTACTACACCGCCATCTGTCTACCAGCAACTCTTTGCATCACATAGACAGCAGTATTCTGACTTTCTGCCAATCTATACAGATCTGCTGTTGTGTTCCCTCACAAAACATTATCCTATAAGATCCCACAAGAAACTAGCATTTATACTGCAGAGTTGCATGCAATACAAACAGCCCTAGATCACATTAAAAATCGCGACTACCAGAGGTATATGATTTATTGCGATTCATCGAGCGTGTTACAGGCTCTGGTATCGGTGAGTTTTAACCCTCATTCGATCCTGTCCAGGATCCGGCAGATTCTTTTTTCTCTCAAGAAATTAGAATTCGATATACGTTTTTGCTAGATCCCAAGCCACATTGGGATCCGGGGAAATGAATCGGCTGATGCCGCTGCCAAATCAGCCATTTCCCTGGATAATTATTGCCTGTCAGTCCCCTATACAGACTACAGGCAAATAATACGTTCTAAACTACTTTCCCAATGGCAAGATTCTTGGCATGGACAGGCCACAAATAAATTACATCACATCAAGCCTGTAATTATGCAATGGCAGTCCAGTCTACGCAGGGTCCGAAGAGAGGAAGTTGTTCTTGCTCGGCTCCGCATAGGTCATAGTCATCTAACCCATTCCTACTTGCTGAGGGCCGATGACCCACCTATGTGCGAGATGTTCAATGTTATTTTAACCGTCCGTCATATTTTAATAGAATGTCCTGTTTTTATAGAAGCATGACGCTTGTATTTTACCGCTTTTAATAATTTGACTGAGCCATTTACACTCAGTCAGATTATAGGTGACAGACACAATATGTCTGACGTTTTTAACTTTTTACAATTTATTAATTTTTATACAAAGATCTAACTTTTATACCTTTTTAACATAATTAATTGTTTGACGTGGTAGCCTTGGCTACCAAAATGTTTAATAGCATTTTAAACTTGACTTGGCGCATTATGGCCTTAGCTGCCAATGTGCCATTAAAAACCAAACCAAACTTCGGTACCACCTGGCAATATGGTGTTCTTCATTCTTTCGGCTTAGAGATCAGTTACCCCAATTTATACAAAACTTCCAACGGGACAAAAATATTTCAGATTCGATATATGAACAATTTGAACAAGAGGAAGGTGTACTGCAGGGGTCCATTCTCAGTGCAACATTATTCAGCATTAGCATTAGCAAAAGCACATGATGCAAGAATTAAACTCCTATGTGCTATCACCTGCTTGTGGGTAGTTAGTGCCAGCCAGGTATAATGGAGAATTTATTATATGGAGAAGGAATTCATCTTCTGTGCATGATCCCAATATGAGTTTGTGGAATTTCCACTGGAATGCCCCTTTGGTGGTAGGGTTATGATTTGTTTATCCTTCAAGCTGTCGCCTTGCTTTCAACTTACTTTTCCATAATGCCATAGCATTTCTAACTTCAAGAGACCAGCACTAGAAGGAAATAGCAATTACGGTGGAAATTCCGTGGAGAGAATGACACCCATGATGAGAACACCGAAACTAAATCAACACAGCCCACTGCTGCCTCTATATAATTATTGCAATGGGCATTACATTGTAATGCCCATTGCAATATGATGCCAGCTGTCTGAGCACAAGCACTATCTAGCAGTTATGCCCATTGGTCAGTTTGCTTAAGAGATATAAAAAATTCTTAGACAGTTTTGCTTGGTGATTCACAGAGATATAATAATTGTTGTGAGTACCTTTGTATAATTATGTAAAATGTTTTAGCAGTCTAATTTTTATCATTTAATTTAATCATTACTTTTTTAATGCTTAAGTAGCCACCCTAAAAGTAAAATGGAAAATTTCATCAGAAGACATGAAGGAGAATGCTGCAACAAGAACTATATTGGGAGACCCACAATATAATCCTTATGATAAAAGCCAGTGATTAAAGTGATAAAAGCCAGCTTGATTTGAGCAGGAACATGCAACTGAAAAGGTGCAGAGTTATCCGTAAGTATATGGACAGTTTTTAAGTTTTGGATTTTCTTCGTGTGAAGAGAGGAACTGTCCTCCTCTGTGTGCTGTTTGTTGTGAAAACTTTCCAACGATGCCATGGTTTCTAGCAAATTGAAGAGACATTTAATCACTAACCATGCAAATCTTGTGGATAAAGATTTGAGCTGTTTCAAAAGATTAATTTCACAACAAAAAAAAAAAAAAAAAAAAACAGGCAAACTATTTTGAGAAACCAGTACAAATTTCTGAAAACATTCGGATTGATTCTTATCAGGTATCAGAAACCATTGCATTGGGAAAAAAACCACACTCCATAGCCAAGTCAATTATTTTTTTCCAATTTAATGGCTGATGTTTAATTGTCAGAACATTGTTTGATACTGAAGCTGAAAAATAAATCCCTAAAATATCCCGTCAAATGACACTATTTGAAGAAGAATAATGGAAATGTCTTCTAAAATCGAAGAACAAATATCTACAAGGCTAAAAAAAATCACAATCTACTAACATTAGCAGCAAAGCACAGTTACTAGCCTTTGTTTCTTTTATTCATGGAACTGAAATTATAAGAGTAGAAACAGGTGCATGTATACTTGCATATACACCAATGCTAGGAGTATAGTTAATAAATTTGATGAGCTTGAAGTGCTAGTCAAGACATCAAAGGCAGATATTGTTGGGATATCAGAGACGTGGTGTCACACAGACATAAGCATTGCAGAATTGGAATTGGCAGAGTACAATGTGTACAGAAAGACAGGACAGAAAGGGAGGAGGGGTTATGCTGTTAGTTAAGAAACACATAAAATCTGAGGACGTGCATCCATTTGATGTTGGTGGACAATGTAATGTTGAGTCTGTTTGGTGTGACATAAGCACTGGGAAAGGAAAAATGAGAGAGGTGTGTGTTATAGGCCTAATGAATCTGATGAGTATAATGAGCAGAGAAATAGAGTGGGCCAGTAAATCATAGTGTCTTATAATGGGGGATTTTAATTTCCCAGAGATTGACTGGAATTTGTGGATTGGTCACTCACACACTAGCAAGGCTTTTGTAGATATTTTGGATGATTGTTTTTTACAGCAGCATGTTCAGGAGTCAATTAGAGGGAGTAATGCTCTTGATCTGATTATCAGGAGTGATTCTTCATGCATTAAGAATCTGCAAATAAAGGAACCACTAGGTGGCAGTAATCACAGTGTGCTGAAGTGGGATTTACTGAAAGAGGTAACCAGTGGGCTCACGAGAGCCCATTGTTATTTTTTTTTTTTTTTAATTTGCGAGCCCATTGTTGAGACGATCTTTTTTTTTTTTCTTTTTTTTAATTTGAGAGCCCATTGTTGAGATTCATTTTACAAATGAAATCCTGAATGCAATTATTGAGTATCAGAACCGAAACTACGGTGGGGCGAGCAGAACCCCATCCCCAGCATTTTAATGGTGCAGTCGATCGGTTATGTATTTTAAAATTGCTTCATTTTTGATTTAATTAAGTTGGACCTCTGTTTAACGAACTTCTTTATAGCAAATTTTTTTGATTTTCCCTTGGTAATTACATAAAATTAGTGTCCATTGAACAAAGAAAATTTTCATATAACGAATGGATTAGGAGAGACAACTGTGTATGCATTGTTCTCACCTTTGACCTTTAAGCAATTTAGGTAATTAGAAAGTGCGAATTAAGGGTGAAAGGGATTACCATTTCACAATGTTAGTGGTGTCCGTAAAACCTATGCAGTCACATACCGAGAAGTTGCGCTAGTCAATATACTTTCCATAGCCAGTCAAAGGATTAAGAAGATTCTTGACACGGATTATAGCCTCTGGTCAACCTGTGTTGTGGTTCCCCTTTACTCCGACAAACGGGCATATGTTTTTCGGAGAAGTGATCCATGCCTTCCAGTAAATTTCTCCTGTCTATGTTTACATGGTTACAGTAGCTGAATATCCAAGTGATTCCGATATTTTGAACAGTATTCAAAGAACTAGTGAAAGTAGCAACGTAGTTGGGGGGGGGGGATTGAGGAAACTAAGATATATCTTTATATTATATAAACTTTACGAAGATGAAATGTTGGCAAATTTTGAAATTTCGTCGAGGCTTTCACTGTCTAGTAAACGTTACTGGCTAAAAAACTGTATCACCAATCTCCAAAAAACTAGGGTGAATTAAGGATGATTGCTAAAGAATTTGATGTGGAAACTGTAAAGATTGGTCATGGGTTCAGGTCATGATGGGCAGCTTTTAGCTTGCGGACAGCAGTTGTGTGTTGGAGGAATTATCCCGCTTTGTGCAAACATTTTGAATCAGAAGTTAAATATTCCGGATTATTAAATTGACTTTTAAATTTGGACTTTTTTAACCATTTAGCACTAATGGTTAACATCCAGCAAGAGCTCTCTTACCTTTCAGAAGCTTTACAGAATCACTATGGGAAAAGCAGATAGATTAATTCTTCGAACTATCAATGCTATTGCTAATTTGAAAAATTCTGAAGGAAATTATGAAGCTAAAATTGAGAGCATGTTAAAGTGGAAAGAATTTGAAGGAATCAAAATTGAAAGTAAAAAAATTACATTGTGACAAGTTATTAAAGGCATTGTTTTATCCTTAAAGGATAACTTATTAATGGAACAGGGTGATTTTAAATTAAATAAAGAAAATAATGATACCATTGAGAGAAATTTTAAACATATGCTACCCAAAATCGTGGAATGTGAAAGAACTTTTGTCTCGGTGGCAAGACAGTGAAAACTGAATAAGAAATTTAAGTTTTCTGATAAAATATGAAATAAAAATTAATGATTTTAGAGATTTTTTCGAAGACAGTTTATCTTTAAAATCGAGTGGAATACCTTTTCAATTAAGAAAGCCAGAAATATCTTTGAAACCATTGCCATTAGCAGTGCTGAAGCTGAGCGAGCTTTCAGCGTAATGAATACTATTGATTGAATGAATGAATGAATAATGTTGACAATTAAACATGTTGAAATGGAAAACCATTGCTTCAATTTGATCCGGATCGTTACGTCAAATCATTCCTCTGTAATCATCGCTCAGCTATTGAGCAAAGCAAAAGATCGACAACAAATATTAAAAAAGAAATAAATTGGCAATTTTTAGAATAAATTTTTCTTGAATATTTGTGAATATATATTTTTTTAAGTAATATTTGATTTTTTGTGTACTTTTTCTAGAAAGTTTGTTTTTTATGTAATATTTGTTTTTATATTGTGGAATGCTTTGTGATAGTTTTTATGTTATTTGTGATATTGGGATATATTTCATGTTATTTTTTATTTGCAATATTTAAATTTTATCATGAAAAAAATATATCCATTATATTTCCTTAGTTGTTAAAAAAAGGTTGCGCGTGTGCCGAGCATGCACAGTAGATGTTTTATGCAAAATGTCCTTCGCGTTTCTTTTAGGCATTTTGATTTGTATATATCGATTACGAAATAAAAGAGCTTTTTTATTGAAAATATTTTATTGATCACTCACAGATTTTCATAATTTCTGGAAGACAAGATACAATGGATTTATGATAACTAAAGTAAGAGATGTATACTTGCGAGTGCAACGTATCTAAATATCTCTGTAAAATAGCACCGATTGATGTACCGATCTTGTAGTCGAAGCGACATACGCAACTGTTAGGGGCACCTAACAATGGAATGTAACAAAAATGCGAGACGAAAAAAATAAATTGTTGACAAATATTTGTAATGTTGAAATCATACTTACTGCAGTAGTAACTTCAGGAAGCATGATTGTGACGTCATATTATTCAAAAACTCTAAAAGGTTAGAACTCTAGACACCGTCGTATCCTGTTATCATCTTAAGGCGGAGCATGACGACCAGATTTTTAAGTTTTTTTTTTTTTTTAGATAGACCTAGGAACATTTTATACATTCACTTATACGCATGGTTAAGGGGATAATAAGCCGCTTCCCCCCCTAAATTTGACCCTGCTTGAGATATCATACCGGTCATGAAAAATGCATCACGCACTATGATCACAGTACTAGTGCAAAAGCGCCTCTAGTGGACGCCATGGATGACGTCACTCCGTGACCGATCAAATATACTCGGTAGAAAGTCGGAAAAACTGCGAGCCCATTGTTAAAATATTCACAGCTCACCACTGGAGGCAACTACCATCAAGGGTAAAGGGAAGGGTTTTTGCTTTTGTAAAGGTGACTATGGTGGTCTGAGACAGTGTTTAAATTCTATTTGGTGGGACCAACTGATGATGTTACCAACAGTAAATTCAAAATGGGAAGCATTCAAATAATTAATCTTGAAAGCTACTAGGCTTTTCATACCAACTAAAAAATATTGTTCAATATTTAGGCCTAAATGGATATCAGATGAACTAATTAGACATGTGACAGAGAAGAAAAATGCAAGGGATACATATAAAATAACAGGTGACACAGAAGACTATGATAGATATAAGCTGGTTTGTAACCAAGTCACAAAGAACATAAGGCAGGCAAAGGCAGATTACGAGAAATCTTTGGCAAACGATGCAAAGAAAAACAGCAAAAGGAGGTCTTTATTTATGTAAACTCTAGAACGAAGGGGATGAAATTGATGGTTCAACTGTTAATGATCCTACTCAGGTAGCTAACAAACTAAATGAGTATTTTGCATCTACATTCACACATGAGGAGTTATTCAGGATGGGGAATACCAGAGGTGAAATAAACTGATAATCTTGCAATAACTCAGAGCAAAGTGGAGGAGAAATTGTTGAAAATAAACATAAGAAGGTACGTGGTATGGATGGAATCTATCCAGTTATATTAAAGGAGGCAGAAAAGGAAGTAAGCAAACCCTTAGCCATAATTATGAGAGCTTCCTTGGACTCAGGAGAGGAATCGATGGACTGAAGATGGGCAAATGCGACCCCAATCCACAAAGGAGGCTCAAAGGAAGACACAGGTAATTACAGACCTGTTAGTTTATGTTCTGTCCAGGGAAATTAATGGAGGCACTGGTTAAAGAAGCATTGCAGGATCATCTAAACGTGACTTCAGTTATAGCTCGGACACAGCATGGTTTTGTTAAGGGGAAGTCTTGTTTGACCAATTTGATTGGATACTATGATGTAGTCACAAAGGAACTGGATGTAAAGAATAATTTTGATATCATATATTTGGATCATAGAAAGGCCTTGGATACTGTTGCATATGGAAGACTGCTGCAGAAATTGGAGCAGCATGGCATTGCAGGCAAATTGCTGCTGTGGATAAAAGGGATGGTTGAGTGGGAGAAGACGGAGAGTGGTAATCAATGGACACTTCTCTTCTTGGACTAATGTTATTAGTGGAGTCCCTCAGGGTTCAGTGTTGGGTCCATTGTTGTTTTCTGTATTTATAAATGATATTGATGATGGTATATCAGGCTTAATGTCCAAGTTTGCAGACAATACGAAGGTTGGCATGGTTGTTAATGACACTAATGACAGTACACTGCTGCAACAGGATCTAGAAAAGTTGAGCAGATGGGCTGAGAGGTGGCAAATGAAGTTTAACATTGAGAAATGTAAAGTACTACACATGGGAAGCAGTAACCCCAGAGTAATGTATCAACTCTGTGATACTACACTGACAGTGGTAGAAAATGAAAAGTGGTAGCTCATGGTGTCTTGTCAATAATATACAGGAATTTTTCTAGCATGGATAAGGAGGTGATTAACCCCTTGTATAAGGCAATGGACATGCCACACCTTGAGTACAGGTCTGGAAGCCAGTATACAGGTGTGGAGGCCTCATTTTGAGATATATGTAGAGCTATTGGAACGAGTACAGAGAAGGGCAACAAGATTAGTGAATGGAACAAAGGGTTCCTCTTATGAGGTGATCTGATTGAGGTGTATAAAGCCTTGAAGAATCCCATCGGCATTGAGCATGCTCAATGCCGATGGGATTCTTCCTCTTGCTTAGAATAATCACTTGAGAGGGCATAAATTCAAATTGAGAAAAGGCAGTTGTAGGATAGATGTGCGGAAATTTGTCTTTAGCCAGCAGGTGGTTGATTACTGGAACAAACTTCCATCTGTCATTGTAGAAGTTGATAGCTTAAAAAGATTCAAGGCAGAACTAGGTAAACATTTGGAGAGAGTGGATGGGTGAAATAAGGGTGTTTTTTTTTTTTTTTTTTGGCTGATGCTATATAAGCTTGCTTTCTTGCATCATGTGCCTTTGCTCATGCTAATGCTAACTCATTTCTTATGCTGCAAAGACTTAAAGAATGCAGCAGAGGTAACAACATTTCTGTTACTTTGACTGGCTACTTAGAAACATTAGGACTTCCATGGAAATCATGCTTGGGTGTCTACACCAATGGTGCTCCATCAGTGATGGGTCCATGAGAGGTTTTATTTCATTTCTAAAGAAAGAAAACCAAATGTGATGTTTATTCATTGCTTTCTGTACAGAGAGACCCTTGTTGGAAGGACACTCAGCAATGAGTTGAATTCAGTGTGAGATCAGGCTATATTAATCATCAATTAATGTTTTGAGCAAGCTCAAACGATTAATTCTTGCTATCTATTGGTTGCTGCCATCATTTTCCTTCTGCCAACTGTTGTTTGTTATTCTCCATACTTTCTAATTCTTTTAAAATAACTTCAACTGTTTGGACTTTTCTTAGACTTTCATTTCAGTGGCATCATCATTTATTTCATCCTCATTCGAATTATGTTTCTTTTCATTGGCACTTTCAGGTTTGATTGACTCATTGGAAGCCAGTTTTGTAAACTAGCAGAATGTACGTTTTAATTTCCTCTTTATGCAGTCTTTCTATGCAGTACTGATGTCTGCTTTTTTTTCTTTGGTGGCATATCTAAAATTACTTGGGCTTCTGTTGTTTTATTTAAATTATAAATCACAATATTCACAATTACCTGTTTATATAGCAAGCAAAAAAACGCTATACACACATTATTTTTGACTTCTATCTTATTCAGTATCATAGAATATACACAATGCGCAAACTGCTGTGCATTCGACCATACACTGATAAAGTTGTTGCCAGATTGGTCCCTTCAAAGTTACGTTCTGCACAGCAAATAGATCTATGCTACTGTGCAGTATGTACTAATATTTAAGGATGCATGCAGACTTGAATTGCCCTCTGCAAACATGGCATTTGGCAAAAATTATTTTCACCCCGTCCTTTGCTCTAATCCTATCATCTAGGGGCACCAGCAAAATAGCTTGGCACGGAACTGATGTGGCCTGTCAGTGGCATCCTTCTGATACCGGTGCCCCTGGCACCTGCCCCAATGCCAACATATTCTTATGCTACTGTCAGGCCATACTGGAATACCAAGAAATGAAATCATGGATGATGCTACCAAACATCCAACCAGCACTGCCTCAATGAATTTTCTAGTACTGTTCACTGATTATGAAGTGCATATATGAAATATATAAAAAAAAAAAACAATGGACACTTCGGTGACAAAAGAAAATACATAATAAACTACTTAAAATTAAACACAGTTATGAGCTTCCAGCTTTCATACAATCAGACAAAAAGAGGTTATCCTAGCAAGAATCCAAATCGCCCCTACTCATCTGACCTATCTATTCCTACTATCAGGTCATTAGCATTAGTAGAGGCATATGATGCAAGAAAGCAAGCTTATGCAGCATCAGCCAGAAGAAAAAAAAATCACTCCCATTTCAACCTCCGTTCATTCGAAATACCTGTCCAGCTGAGCCTTAAATTTATTTAGGCTATCAACTTCCACAACAAGGGATGGAAGTCTGTTCCACCAACCAACTACCTGCTGGCTAAAGGTCTTTCCTCAATCTGAATTTATGCCCTCTCAGATGATTATTCTGAGAAAGAGGAAGAATCCCATCGGCATTGAGCATGCTCAAGCCATTCAAGGCTTTTATACACCTCTGTCAGATCACCTCCGGTGCCTAGTCCCCAGACACTGTAATTTGCAAAACTTAAGCCTTTCTTCGTAAGAGCAACCCTTTGTTCCATTCACTAATCTTGTTGCCCTTCTCTATACTCGTTCCAGCAGCTCTACATCCTTCTTAAATTGAGGCCTCCAGACCTGTATACAAACAGTACTCACGGTGTGGCCTGACCATTGCCTTATACAAGGGAATAATCACCTCCTTATCCCTGCTAGAAAAATTCCTGTATATCATTCACAAGACACCATGAGCTACTCTTGCAGACCGTGTGCACTGCTCAGAAAACTTCATATCTGCCGGCACAATTATCCCCAGGTCCTTTTCATTCTCTACCACTGTCAGTGTAGTATCACAGAGTTGATACGTTGCTCTGGGGTTACTGTTTCCCATATGTAGTACTTTACATTTGTCAATGTTAAACTTCATTTGCCAGCTCATCTGCTCAATCTTTCCAGATCCTGTTCCAGCAGCATAGCGTCAGTAGTGTCCTTAACAACCCTGCCAACCTTTGTATCATCTGCAAACTTGGACATTAAGCTTGATATACCATCATCAGTATCATTTATAAATACAGAAAACAATAATGGACCCAACACTGAACCCTGAGGGACTCCACTAATAACATTAATCCACGATGAGCAGTGTCCATTGATTACCACTCTCTGTCTTCTCCCCCTCAACCATCCCTTTATCCGTAGCAGCAATTTGCCTCCAATGCCACACTGCTCTAATTTGTGCAGCAGTCTTCCATGTGAAACAGTATCAAAAGCCTTTCTAAGATCCAAATATATAATATCAAAGTTATTCCCTGCATCCAGTTCTTTTGTGACTGCATTATACCATCCAATCAAATTGGTCAGGCAGTACTTTCCCTTAACAAAACCATGCTGTGTCCAAGCTATAACTGAAGTCTTGTCTAGCTGATCCTGCAGTACTTCTTTAATCAGTGCCTACATTGATTTTCCTGAAACAGAAGTTAAACTCACAAGTCTATAATTACTTGTGTCAGTCTTTGATCCTCCTTTGTGAATTGGGGTCATATTTGCACATTTCCAGTCCATGGGTACCTCCCTGAGTGCAAAGAAGCTCTCATAATTATGGCTAAGGGTTTGCTTACTTCCTTTGCTGCCTCCTTTAATGTAACTGGATAGATCCCATCCACCCCGGGTGCCTTTTTTATGTTTATCCTCAACAATTTCTCCTCCACTTTCCTCTCAGTTATTACAAAATCATCTAGCTCACTGCCAGAGTTTACTTCACCTCTGGCATTCCTCTTCCTGAATAACTCATGTGTGAATGTAGAAGCAAAATATTCATTTAGTTTGTTAGCCACCTGAGCAGGATCCTCAACTGTTGAACCATCAATATCCAGTGGACCAATCTGATTCATCCATTTCCTTCTAGACTTTACATAGGTAAAGAACTCTTCAAAAAAAAAATCTGCCTTTGCCTGCCTAATCTCCTTTGTGACTTGGTTACAGACTGGCTTATATATATATCATAGGCTTCCATGTCACCTATTAATTTATATGTATCCCATGCATTTTTCTTCTCTGCCATATGTCTCATTAGTTCACCTGACATCCAAGATAAATTCTTTAAATGCTTCCCATTTTGCATTTGCTGTTGGTAACATCATCAGTTGGTCCCACTGTATACAATTTAAATACTGTCTCAGTCCATCGTAGTCGCCTTTACGAAAGCAGTAACCTTTCCCTTTACCCCCAGATGGTAGTTACTGCTGAGTAAATCCCACTTCAGCACACTGCGATCGCTGCCACCTAGTGGTCCCATTCCATGAAGAATGTCTACTGATAATCAAATCCAGAGTAGTGCTCTCTCTCTCTAGTTACCTCCAGAACATGCTGATGTAGAAAACAATCATCCAATAAATCTGCAAAAGCCTTGCTAGGGTGTGAGTGACTAATCCACAAATTCCAGTCAATATCTGGGAAATTAAAATCCCCCATTATAAGACTCTGGGTTACTGGCCCACTCTATTCCCCTGTACAGTTTCTTATTATACTCATCAGAGTCATTAGGCCTATAGCACACTCCTGCTCTCAATTTTGATCTCCCAATGCTTATGTCACACCAAACTGACTCGACATTGCACTGTCCATCGATGTCAACTGGCTTCACCTCCTTGGATTTCATGTGTTTCTTAACTAATAGCATAACCCCCCTCCCTTCCTGTCCTTTCTGTGCACATTGTACTCCCCAAATTCCAGTTCAGCATTCCTTACATCTGTGTGACGCCACGTCTCTGATATCCTAACAATATCTGCCTTTGATGTTATTAGCAATACCTCAAATTCATCAAATTTATTTACCAAAGCTACCCCCAATCTTAGCTACCCTAACGCAACCCATGTGTTTACATGTACCGCAATGACTCCCAGCAGTCTCTGAATTTTTTTTTTTTTTTTTTTGCTAGTTGTTGGCGCATTGGCTTCTGTGGCCATAATGCACCTCCCAAGGTTTTTGCAATACTTTGATCCAAGCCCGAGGCGGGATTCGAACCCGCGACCTTTGGGTTGCCAGGCAGGTACTTTACCCACCCAGCTAGCCCAGTCGGCAGTCTCTGAAATACCCTGCATCTTGTTTTCCAGGCTGCTTGCTTCTTCCAATAGAAGCAGTGCAAGAATCACTTTCACCTCTGCCAGTGGCTACTGTTAATCTATTAGTCCTTGTATCCCCACAAGCTAGCAGTTTTCCCACCCAACTGACACTGCCTCGATAGCATCAGCAAATATTCTTGCACCCTTTCTATTTAAGTGTATCCCATCCCTGTAGAAGCAATCCCTTCTGTTAACAAGTACAGACCAGGCTGAAAAAAATTCTACCCCTTGAGTATTGTACAATCTTTCCAGGGCCTAATTGTTCGACAAGGCTCTCATCATATACTCCCTTCTATCGTGTCTGGGTAGAATTGGAGACACTTTTCAAATTCAACTGTAATTCACGGCTTTTTTTCAACAGTGACCTGTACTTGTTAAGTAATTCCGCCGGTCTCCTACTCTTACCCCAGGGGCTGAGATCTGGTGAGTATGGGCTTGGCACACCCAGGGTCCTGAGCTGGATACCATCATACTTCTCTTCTTGGTGATTCCCTTCTACTTCTCTCTCTCTCTCTCTCTCTCTCTCTCTCTCTCTCTCTCTCGGTAACTTGGAAATGTTTTTTAAGCTGGTGCAGCATAAGCCTCAGGCTTCCTTTCACTATATGGCTAGTAATAATAATATCATTAGTAATGACCCTCCACAGTGTACAGATTGCCACATAGAACTCAATAAAACATATACTCCTGGTAATGTGTCTTGCATAATAATGCCAGGCTGTTGTAATTCAGCTCTCTCTCAAACTTGCCATATCATAGGTGAAGAATCAAATCTTATAGAATTTTTTCCTGAAACGAATAGGATTATATGACCTCTTCTGACTACTTCCATTGCAGCCAACACAAATAATATGAACCACACTGATAAGTGCAGGCACATCCGTAGCCAGGTGGGCAGGAGCAGCAGTGCGTAGCACATGCTTCTTGATTAGACCGGCGTTCGAGCCCATGACCACCAAATACGGAGGATGCAGAAAGATCAGGGAATGACCACTGCATATCCCCGGAGCAATATGGCCTTAGTTGCTAATGCTCCTAAAAAACTAAATAACAACAACAACTGATAGGTGCAATATGGCCTAAATAGCCATTGCACTGGAAAATCCAACAACAATGACATTCTCTCTCCAATTTTATTATCTTTTTTGAAGAAATTGGATTTCTGTTGAATTTTGTTATACTGCGATTTCATAATGTCCTTTGTTTCTCTTAGTGTAATTTTCAAATTCCTCTTCAGAAGCAGCAAACGTTTAAAGATTATCATGGCTTATTCTGCCTTCGTGTAATTTAAATTTTTCTTTACTTTGTTTCTCCTTTTTCTTCATGTTTCATTTCACCAATTCATTTTTCTCTCTGAGAATGAATATAAGATTGAAGAGAAATATAAGAATAAATTTGTGAATAAAAAGTCTGAGGGAGAAGATGATTACATCACGTTTGCAATGGTTTGGACACATGAAGAGAATGAACTAGGGCAAATTACCAAGAAGAATGGTTGAGATGAAAATGGACTTGAAGAGGCCGAGAGGAAGACCCAAGAAGAGATGGAGAGTTCAAATTAGAGAAGATGTGGAAACAAAGGGAATTGACTGGGAGAAAATGTTAGAACACAAGGTCTGGGAAGGTAAAAAATGATGGAAGCCTTTGACTCACCTGACCCAACCTTAGGTTGAACGGTAAGGAAGATGATTTTTTTATCTTTGAGATGCTGTTGTTGTCTCTCCTTCCATTACCATATGATATTCAGTCCCTTCTTCTGACCACATTCTTTCATTCTCCAGAATAATGTCCTTTTCACTATTTTATGCAACCCATTTTGACACTTTAATTCTTTGATTTCTTCTGAAGCAATAAGATGTATCTTTTTCCATGCATTTACTACCATATTCTGTTTTGCTTCATTCTAATTTGTAAGCCACATAAAAATAGCACTTATTATGTTATAATTTTTAATATTTACCTGTCTTTTCTCCTCTTGCACCTTGCCCCACTGTCCAGCACGTCAAAGAAAACAGTGCACTATTGAGTTCTTTCCATTCAGAACAACTCAGCAGCATTGCATTTGATAGATTTTGGTTTGACTTTGACATAGATTTATAGTGGAGTGTATGTCAGGGAGTAATACTCAGTTGTACACTTTAAAATGCTGTTATGAGAAATAAAGGAAAGCCACTTTACATTGCTATAGTCATTGATAAAATTTCAGCACAAAGATATTCAAGTATATTATTTAGATTACAAATATGATTATCCTTCTACAATACATATTAATTTTTCATTTGCATTTGAGTTTAACTTCTGAATGATGTTACTTCTTTTACTAAGTGATTGTGAATCATTCTGAAAAGAGTTTGGAATTGTACCATTAAATTCTTGTTTAGTAAAAATGTCCATTTTGTAAAATTCTTCAAAAAAAAAAAAAAAAAACAGATGGCAATCCAACATATAGTTCAACAAAACAGATTAGCTGTTGAGATTAGTGAAATTTTATATATTAAATATTAGTTTAACATTGTTTTGTACCAGACTACTGAACCAGCTTTGGTTGTAGAAGTTGAGAAATTGTCACACTGAACATTAGGTGACTGAGAGCATGACCAATGAACATTAATCTGCTCATGAAGTGGCAAGTATAATGAAGTTTTGTTGTTGATTATTTATTTTTCATTTTAATTTCAGGCAGAATTTATCTCCACCGATATGTTTCATCAGGATACAAAAGCACAGAATAAACAAGCAGCTTCCAAAGCATTTATTATCCAAGAATCAGTAGACTGCACATTAAATATTGCTCTCGTTGCACCAGAAAGAACATTGTTGAATGATATTACAGTGGCTGGTCAAACACACAAAAGCATTCTGGCTATCGATATGTCCTAATCTTTGCTGAGAGACTTGTAAATAATGTACAGTGTAATGTAAATTTGTGATTTGTTTGCTTTTCATAAAAAGTTTTATTTACACGCACTAAAAAAAATTTATATGATTTTATTTAGAATTTTATTTAACATTTATAATGTGCATGTTTTTATAAATTATTGCATATGATAAATGGCTAACTTTCTTTAATTTTTTTTTTTTTCTAAGTTTCACTGTGCAAAGTTTTATAATAATGAGTATCTGTATGAGTCTGATTCCAAATACTGCTCTTTATTATGTTACTCCTTCCCACCATCAAAAGAATAATAATAAATGAATGAATAAATAATTAAAAATTGTACATTAAAAATTTTTTAATACTATTCTTTATTTTGACCTCATATTGGATACAAAATTGAAAAATATATTTAGTAGCAGAAATTATGAACAAGAAGTTATCAGGAATAATCTGATAATTTCTTGTTACCCAAGAAATTATCAGATTATTTCCAGATGGGTGCATATATTTTGTTCATTGGCATATGGAAATCTGATTTATTTTTTATTTATTTATTTTTTTTTTTCTCCTCTCTCTCAGAGTTGTACTTTCTCTATTTTTGGTATAACCATTGATGATAAAATGCCAGGACCATATTAAAAGTACACCAAAATTCAACCGATGTCCCTTATATAATTCCAGTATATATTTAATTTTTTTTTTTAATTTATTTGTTTGCTGCATTGGCACAGTCATTGTTTCTTGATTAAGAAACATTTCTATGTTTGCGCTATACTTGATTAAAGTAAAACTAGAGCTACCTCAAAATGCTACCAACAGAACAGATTCAGGTGAATTTAGAATTTCAAAAGTTTGCTAAACATGATAAGATGGAGGAAAAATAAGTGCAAAAAATTTTTTGAAAGTTTTTTAAGTTTACTTTCTGTAAAAGTACATGATTAGTGTCAAAATGGAAACACATACACAAAGGATAGTATTCCCACCAGTTACCCCACACCGACTACAGTGTGACAGTCCAGAACAGCGAGGAGTTACATCCATTTTTTCTTGAGAAAAGCAGTGGAAAAAGATCTCATGCATGTTTGGAGGAACACCACAACAAGTATTCTTAACATACTGTAAGAGTGAAGAATTTCATTTCGAAAATAATTCTTAAATATTTAATACACATCATAATTTCGGAATAGTGAGTGTTGATAATATTACTTTTATTAGCTATTGAACTAACAGGTCTATAATTACTTGTGTCAGCCTTTGATCCTCCTTTGTGAATTGGGGTTACATTTGCACATCTCCAGTCTATGGGTACCTCCCCTGAGTCCAAAGAAGCTCTCATAATTATGGCTAGGGGTTTGCTTACTTCCTTTGCTGCCTCCTTTAATATAACTGGATAGATCCCATCCACCCCAGGTGCCTTTTTTATGTTTATCCGCAACAATCTCTCCTCCACTTTCCTCTCAGTTATTACAAAATCATCCAGCTCACTGCCAATGTTTACTTTACCTACATCATTCTCCTTCCTGAATAACTCCTCATGCGTGAATGTAGATGCAAAATACTCGTTTAGATTGTTAGCCACCTGAGCAGAATCCTCAACTGTTGAACCATCAATATCCAGTGGACCAATCTGATTCATCCCTTTCCTTCTTGAGTTTAAATAGGTAAAGAACTATTTTCTGTTTTTCTTTGCATCCTTTGCCAAGGATTTTTCATAGTCTGCTTTTGCCTGCCTAATCTCCTTTGTGACTTGGTTACAGACCAACTTATATCTATCATAGGCTTCCATGTCACCCATTAATTTGTATGTATCCCATGCATTTTTCTTCTCTGCCACATGTCTCATCAGTTCATCTGACAACCATTTAGGCCTAAACCTTGAACAATATTTCTTAGTTGGTATGTAAAGCCTGGTAGCCTCCAAGATTAGTTCCTTGAATGCTTCCCATTTTGAGTTTGCTGTTGGTAACATCATCAGTTGGTCCCACTGTATAGAATTTAAATCCTGTCTCAGACCATCATAGTCGCCTTTACGAAAACAAAAACCCTTCCCTTTACCTCTGATGGTAGTTACCTCCTTGAGTAAATCCCACTTCAACACACTGTGATCACTGCCACCTAGTGGTTCATTTATCTGCAGATTCTTAATGCATGAAGAATCACTACTGATAATCAGATCAAGAGTATTGCTCACTCTTGTTGCCTCACAAACATGCTGATGTAGAAAACAATCATCCAATAAATCCACAAAAACTTCTGTTCCAGGTAAATTAATGGAGGCACTGGTTAAAGAAGCACTGCAGGATCATCTAGACAAGAATTCAGTTATAGCTCAGACGCAGCATGGTTTTGTTAAGGGCAGGTCTTGCCTGACCAATTTGATTGGATACTATGATGTAGTCACAAAAGAACTAGATGCAGGGAATAACTTTGATATTATATATTTGGATCTTAGAAAGGCTTTTGATACTGTTGCACATGGAAGACTGCTGCACAAATTGGAGCAGTGTGGCATTGGAGGCAAATTGCTGCTATGGATAAGGGGATGGTTGAGTGGCAGAAGACGTGGACTAATGTTATTAGTGGAGTTCCTCAGGGTTCAGTGTTGGGTCCATTGTTGTTTTCGGTGTTTATGAATGATATTGATGATGGTATATCAAGTTTAATGTCCAAGTTTGCAGATGATACAAAGGTTGGGAGGGTTGTTAAGGACACCACTGACGCTATGCTGCTGCAACAGGATCTGGAAAGGTTGAACAGATGGGCTGAGAGGTGGCAAATGAAGTTTAACATTGACAAATGTAAAGTACTACATATGGGAAGCAGTAACCCCAGAGCAACGTATCAACTATGCGGTACTACACTGACAGTGGTGGAGAATGAAATGGACCTGGGGGTAATTGTGCAGGCAGATATGAAGTTCTCTGAACAGTGCAGACGAGCTGCAAGAGTAGCTCACGGTGTCTTGTCAATGATATACAGGAATTTTTCTAGCAGGGATAAGGAGGTGATTATTCCCTTGTATAAGGCAATGGTTAGGCCACATCTTGAGTACTGTATACAGGTCTGGAGGCCTCATTTCAAGAAGGATGTAGAGCTGCTGGAACGGGTACAGAGAAGGGCAACAAGATTAGTGAATGGAACAAAGGGTTGCTCTTACGAAGAAAGGCTTAAGTTTTGCAAATTACAGAGTCTGGAGACTAGGCACCGGCGAGGTGATCTGATAGAGGTGTGTAAGGCTTTGAATGGTTTGAGCATGCTCAATGCCAATGGGATTCTTCATCTTGCTCAGAATAATCAGCTCAGAGGGCATAAATTCAAATTGAGGAAAGACGGATGTCGGATAGATGTGCGGAAATTTGCCTTTGGCCAGCGGGTGGTTGGTTGGTGGAACCGACTTCCATCACTTGTTGTTAAAGTTGATAGCCTAAACAAATTTAAGGCTCAACTGGACAGGTATTTCGAGCGAACGGAAGGGTGAAATGGGAGTGGTGTGTTTTTTTTGTTTTTTTTTTTCGGTGATGCTGAATAAGCTTGCTTTCTTGCATCATATGCCTCTACTAATGCTAATAACATCTTATTTTTTTAAACTGTTGGCTTAAACTGAAAGTACCAGTTACTGGATGTTCAAGTCTAATTCCTAGTATTAAATTTTACATTGGAAACACTTACCATGCACTGGAGAGAGTGAAGGTTGAAAAAAAAAAAAAGAAAAAAAATACAAGTGCAACTGTGAGAAATTCACACAAGTAAAATTGCTGGGTTTTTCATCAGATCGCTCAAGCTTTAAATACAGAGATCCTGGTGAGTTTTTAGATATCCAAAACCTGCTATTGACAATAAGAAAAAATTAAACAAATATAAAATTCTCCCCACAGTTCATGGGGAAAAATATAAAATTATATTCAAAGAACTATAAAAAAATATGTATTTTCCTTATACTTTGGCAAGCCGACCAATCAAAATTGTTTTCAGCTGTGTCTTGGAAATAAACATATGTGATTCTAGCCATGATGACCAGTTGTCATCTTTCAACCAGCGAGGTGTTGCTTCAGAAGTGTCAAATGATAACAGGACTTTCTAAACCCAATGACTCATACTGAATTATGTGAAAGCTGATTGTGACCGGGCACATTTTGATGTGTTATTCCTTTCAACGTGATGACCAGCTTTTTAACAAAGTGCAAGACAAGAGGGGTGAAATCAGTGTTGAATTCCTTTGGTGTTTTCCATGTGACAATTTGAATTTGCTTTCTGTCGTTAACATGTAAATAAACTCATTTCCATTCAACAATAAACCAACAGAAAAAAAACAAAAATCTTGGCATGTAAGGAATAATCTCAATGTGATGGCTGCGTGAGTTTTTTGGGTTGAAAGCATAGATTGTCGATTGTATATTTGCAAATTTCCCATCAGCTCAGAGAAAAGGACAGAGTGTGAGTAAACTTGAAAATAATTTTGTATGCTTACTGCTAACAGCCGAGAGGATATGTCGCCAGCAGCCAAACAAGCCGAGACCAGGTAAAAATAAAAATTAAATTGAAAATTATATTCTGAAATACCACTAATGCCATCTACGGAGGAAAAAGAAAATCAAAAAATAAAATGGCACAGGGCAACACATTTTTTCCCATGAATCACTTCTGGCTGCCATTTCAGGTCCCCTTCCAAATCAGGATGCCATCTGGTCTGCCATTATGCCAGTTCCAACTCCACTCAAATTACTACTGAATTACTTGCAACTAGACCATTTGTGTGAAACACTATCAAGAGATGTTTTGTGTAAAAATAAAGGGAACCTGAAAACCATAAAACGAAAATGCCGACACTTGAAATAGTGGCTTTTAGTTGGAGTTTGTGCTACCATTTAATTATTTTGAAAATTTCTTGTCTTTTGAATTTTAGTGATTTATTTTCTCTATGTACCACTTAACGAATGCCACACTTGGTGTGATTTTTTTGTGGTGTGTTTATTTCAAATAAATTTATTGAATTCATGTTATAAAACACAATGTTGTAATTTATAATTACATATTATTATTAATAAATTACACAATGTTGTAAATAATTACAACATTGTGTAAACTGATAAAGCCCCTATGTTAAAGTGTTAAATAGCCCAGTAAAATTAGCAGAAGGTATGCTCTGTGAATGTTACAGAATCAAGAATTACTAGCAGCAGCTGCTGCCGTCGAGGTCCTATTCGCATCTCGGATTCCACACAAGGGTGGAGGTGTTGCAATATTTTACAATAAATCAATCTGCTTTCACGCTATTGGATAAAAAATCGAACAACTCGCCCAATCACAAAGCAATCCTCATTACGTTAGGACACAACTTTGTGAAGTTTGACATCTGTGTGGCTTATACACCCCCAATGCCTTACCAGCAACTGTACTCTTACAATATGAGGCTGAAGTTGTGTAGCACTAGACCCGTATGTGCTGAAATTACAGCAGATGGCAACAAATACTCAGAAAAACCACCTCCCAGATGATCCAAATAAGTCATCAGGAGCAGAACCTGCAAAGTTGAGATAGCGAGATTTGGAAGCTAATCAATACTTACGAGTCCGTAGAAATACCGTTCGTGAATTCCCGCCATTTTTACACGATAGCATAAGCTTAGTGTCGTATAGTGCATAATATAATATTGTCAATTAATCAGTAAATCTATTAATCTTGATAAACTTTATTGTCAATTAAATTGTACTTTTAACTCTATATATATATATATATATATATATAACGACTTAATCGTAACAAATAATTAATACATAACTATAGTGGTACACGTGATACGGAAGTTGTATAAAGGGAACTCGTAGAAAACACTAGATACCGAAAAAAATATATATATAACATAACTGTTTTGGGATATAACTTAAGGATTTAATTTTTGTTTTGAATTTTATTGAATTAAATCGGAATCATGACTCTGACCAGAGCAGCAAAGCAAAAGGCTCAAGCTAATGGGAGTGCTGTGGTTCAGGGGAGAACTGAGGGGGGCAGTTGCCCTCTGAATCACAGTCTATTAAAATGCACTGTTTGCTTGATGTTTGCGGAGCAGTCGGGTACGGGACATGATACTGCCAAGGGGGATGTCTTTGTGCGTGCACGATGTAAGGAGTGCAAGGAAATCAGGCGGCAACTCAGCGTTGTTATGGGCCTTTATGAGAGCTTGAAGGACAGGGTGGATGCCCTCGAAGGAAATAAATTGAGGGGCCCATCAAGCTCTCAGCTGCCCACATCAAAGCCAGAGCTTGCACTTGGTCATCAGGCAACACAGAAGCAGCCCCCTAGGCAGAATGCGCTGGTCCCACAGGAACTAGTAGTTGTTGGTGACTCTATTGTCAGGGAAACGGGGAACATACTTTGTAAAAAGGATAGGTGGAATAGGACCAGGGTATGTCTGCCAGGGGCAAAGGTTGATGACGTTGTAGAGCGGATATCATCTTTTAAGGGCACAAAAGGTGATATAGTTGTACACGTTGGCACTAATGATATTAAGAGTAGGAGACCGGCGGAATTACTTAGCAAGCACAGGTCACTGTTGAAAAAAAGCCGTGAATTAGGGTTGAACTTGAAAGTGTCTGCAATTCTGCCCAGACACGATAGGAGGGAGTATATGATGAGAGCCTTGTCGATCAATTCGGCCCTGGAGGGATTGTGCAAGGCTCAAGGGGTAGAATTTTTTTCAGCCTGGACTGTACTTGTTAACAGGAGAGATTGCTTCTACAGGGATGGGATACACTTAAATAGAAAGGGTGCAAGAATTTTTGCTGATGCTGTCGAGGCAGTGTTAGGTGGGTCGGAAAACTGCTAGTTGGGGGGGATACAAGGACTAATAGATTAACAGTAGCCACTGGCAGAGGTGGAAGTGATTCTTGCACTGCTTCTATTGAAATGAGCAGAAGTCTGAAAAACAAGATGCAGGATATTTCGGAGACTGCTGGTAGTCATTGCGGTACAAGTAAACACATGGGTTGTGTTAGGGTAGCTAAGAATAGAAACAGGTGCATGTATACCTGCGTGTACACCAATGCTAGGAGTTTGGTAAATAAATTTGATGAATTTGAGGTATTGCTCAAAACATCAAAGGCAGATATTGTTGGGATATCAGAGACGTGGTGTCACACAGATATAAGTAATGCGGAACTGGAATTTGGGGAATACAATGTGTATAGAAAGGATAGACAGGACAGGAGGGGAGGAGGGGTTATGCTATTAATTAAGAAACACATAAAGTCCAAGGAAGTGAAGCCAGTCGACATCGATGGACAGGGCAGTGTCGAGTCAGTTTGGTGCGACATAAGCATAGGGAAATCAAAATTGAGAGTAGGAGTGTGCTATAGGCCTAATGACCCTGATGAGTATAATAAGATATTGTACAGGGAAATAGAGTGGGCCAGTAAATCTGAGAGTCTTATAATGGGGGACTTTAATTTCCCAGATATTGACTGGAATTTGTGGGTTGGTCACTCGCACACTAGCAAGGCTTTTGTGGATTTATTGGATGATTGTTTTCTACATCAGCATGTTCGTGAGGCAACAAGAGGGAGCAATACTCTTGATCTGATTATCAGTAGTGATTCTTCATGCATTAAGAACCTGCAGATAAATGAACCACTAGGTGGCAGTGATCACAGTGTGTTGAAGTGGGATTTACTCAAGGAGGTAACTACCATCAGAGGTAAAGGGAAGGGTTTTTGTTTTCGTAAAGGCGACTACGATGGTCTGAGACAGTATTTAAATTCTATACAGTGGGACCAACTGATGATGTTACCAACAGCAAACTCAAAATGGGAAGCATTCAAGGAACTAATCTTGGAGGCTACCAGGCTTTACATACCAACTAAGAAATATTGTTCGAGGTTTAGGCCTAAATGGTTGTCAGATGAACTAATGAGACATGTGGCAGAGAAGAAAAATGCATGGGATACTTACAAATTAATGGGTGACATGGAAGCCTATGATAGATATAAGTTGGTCTGTAACCAAGTCACAAAGGAGATTAGGCAGGCAAAGGCAGACTATGAAAAATCCTTGGCAAAGGATGCAAAGAAAAACAGAAAAGAGTTTTTTACATACTTGAACTCGAAAAGGAAAGGGATGAATCAGATTGGTCCACTGGATATTGATGGTTCAACAGTTGAGGATCCTGCTCAGGTGGCTAACAATCTAAACGAGTATTTTGCATCTACATTCACGCATGAGGAGTTATTCAGGAAGGAGAATGATGTAGGTAAAGTAAACATTGGCAGTGAGCTGGATGATTTTGTAATAACTGAGAGGAAAGTGGAGGAGAGATTGTTGAGGATAAACATAAAAAAGGCACCTGGGGTGGATGGGATCTATCCAGTTATATTAAAGGAGGCAGCAAAGGAAGTATGCAAACCCCTAGCCATAATTATGAGAGCTTCTTTGGACTCAGGGGAGGTGCCCATAGACTGGAGATGTGCAAATGTAACCCCAATTCACAAAGGAGGATCAAAGGCTGACACAAGTAATTATAGACCTGTTAGTTTAACTTCTGTTCCAGGTAAATTAATGGAGGCACTGGTTAAAGAAGCACTGCAGGATCATCTAGACAAGAATTCAGTTATAGCTCAGACGCAGCATGGTTTTGTTAAGGGCAGGTCTTGCCTGACCAATTTGATTGGATACTATGATGTAGTCACAAAAGAACTGGATGCAGGGAATAACTTTGATATTATATATTTGGATCTTAGAAAGGCTTTTGATACTGTTGCACATGGAAGACTGCTGCACAAATTGGAGCAGTGTGGCATTGGAGGCAAATTGCTGCTATGGATAAGGGGATGGTTGAGTGGCAGAAGACAGAGAGTGGTAATCAATGGACACTGCTCAACGTGGACTAATGTTATTAGTGGAGTTCCTCAAGGTTCAGTGTTGGGTCCGTTGTTGTTTTCGGTGTTTATGAATGATATTGATGATGGGATATCAAGTTTAATGTCCAAGTTTGCAGATGATACAAAGGTTGGCAGGGTCGTTAAGGACAATACTGACGCTATGCTGCTGCAACAGGATCTGGAAAGGTTGAACAGATGGGCTGAGAGGTGGCAAATGAGGTTTAACATCGACAAATGTAAAGTGCTGCATATGGGAAACAGTAACCCCAGAGCAACGTATCAACTCTGCGGTACTACACTGACAGTGGCGGAGAATGAAAAGGACCTGGGGGTAATTGTGCAGGCAGATATGAAGTTCTCTGAGCAGTGCAGACGAGCTGCAAGAGTAGCGCATGGTGTCTTGTCAATGATATACAGGAATTTTTCTAGCAGGGATAAGGAGGTGATTATTCCCTTGTATAAGGCAATGGTAAGGCCACATCTTGAGTACTGTATACAGGTCTGGAGGCCTCATTTCAAGAAGGATGTAGAGCTGCTGGAACGGGTACAGAGAAGGGCAACAAGATTAGTAAATGGAACAAAGGGTTGCTCTTACGAAGAAAGGCTTAAGTTTTGCAAATTACAGAGTCTGGAGACTAGGCACCGGCGAGGTGATCTGATAGAGGTGTATAAGGCTTTGAATGGTTTGAGCATGCTCAATGCCAATGGGATTCTTCATCTTTCTCAGAATAATCACCTCAGAGGGCATAAATTCAAATTGAGGAAGGACGGATGTCGGATAGATGTGCGGAAATTTGCCTTTGGCCAGCGGGTGGTTGGTTGGTGGAACCGACTTCCATCACTTGTTGTTGAAGTTGA
Organism: Mastigoproctus giganteus; assembly: GCF_048544385.1. Classification (NCBI taxonomy): domain Eukaryota; kingdom Metazoa; phylum Arthropoda; class Arachnida; order Uropygi; family Thelyphonidae; genus Mastigoproctus; species Mastigoproctus giganteus. The sequence continues at coordinate 101,674,100 of NC_143580.1, forward strand.
TAGCCTAAACAAATTTAAAGCTCAACTGGACAGGTATTTCGAACGAACGGAGGGGTGAAATGGGAGTGGTGTGTTTTTTTTTTTTTTTTTGGCTGATGCTGAATAAGCTTGCTTTCTTGCATCATATGCCTCTGCTAATGCTAATGCTAATGCTAAAAGTGCCACCTTCCTGTGACCACAAAACTGAGAAATTGGGTCCTCGCTTTCGAAACAGGATAATGCTTTGGCTGCTGAAGTACACTGAGTGATCACTGAATTATGACCGCTTACCTAATACTTGATAGGTCCACCTTTTGCCCTCAGTACAGCAGCTATGCAACGTGTCATTGATTCAACAAGATGTCAGAAGTGTTCGTGAGGTATGGCCATGGCTGTGTGTAATGCAGTCAGTAATACAGGTATGGAGGTGATTGGTGCATCCAAATGCCTGATATGTCCCACAAGTGCTTTATGGGATTGATATTGGCGGAGTTCGGAGGCCAATCGATATGCTGGAAGTCAGAACTGTGCTGCTCAAACCATTTCTGCACAACAAGTGCCCAATGGCTCAGCACATTGTCATCTTGGAAGAGGAAGACACCATCGCCATTTGGGAAAAGGTGTAACATAGCGGGGTGTACACGGACAGCAAGCAGTTGACGATAACGAAGACCACTGATACGTTGTTCCACATGCACCAGGGGTCCAGGTCCCACAAGTGCTCTATGGGATTTATATCGGCAGAGCTCAGAAGCCAGTTGATATTCTGGAAGCCAGAACTGTGTTGCTCAAACCATTTTTGCACAAAAAGTGCCCGATGGCTTGGCGCATTGTCATCTTGGAAAAAACCATCGCCATTTGGGAAAAAGTGTAACATAGCAGGGTGTACACAGACAGCAAGCAGTTGACAATAGCGAAGATCACCGATACGTTGTTCCACATGCACCAGGGATCCAAGTTCCTGCCAGTGAAACATGTCCCACACCATACACCGCCTCCACCAGCATGCACTTTTGATACCATGCATGATGAATCAAGAGCCTCGTGTTGATGCCAAATCCATACACGACCATCCATGGTGTGGAGTAAATAACATCACTCATCCGATCAGCACACCTTCTTCCAGTCTTCTATCATCCAACTTGAATGCTTTTTGCACCAGGCGAGTCTTTTACACCAATGAACCTTGATTAGGAGGGGATGCCATAGGGGCCATCTGCTGGTATAGCCCATACGTGAGAGTGTGCAAAGCATGGTCGTGCCAAATATTGTTGCTGGTTGGCCCGTGTTGTATTGGTTAGTCAACTCTTCCACAGTGCTGTGCTTGTTCGCCTGTATCAGTCATCGGATCCGGTACTCACCACTAACATCAACCTTTGCATTTTGCCTTCAGATCATTGTTTGACCATTTTTATGCCAGTCCTAGTTCACTTTAACTACGAAGACTCTCGAACACTCCACCAGTTAAGCCGTTTGGGAAATGGAGGTACCAGCTCATCGACCAACCACAATCTGTCCTTTATCAAAGTCTGATAAATCCCTCCTTTTACCCATGATGTTCGGAATTTATTACCTACTAAACCACTGATACCTTATCTGTGCTACGTAGGTCGAGTAACTCCGCTTTCTCGTACCTCACGTGGTCAATGGGTCGCATTCAGTTTTAATAGAGGTGGTCAATTCATTGATCACTCAGTGTATATCACAATTGCAGCCCCACCTCAAACAATGCAAGAGGTCACCATTCTACTGGACCATGTTCGTATCGACTGTAAATACACATAGTGACACTACAACATGCAAACACTGACCTCACATCTAACTCTCAAGAAAGAGACCTGATTTTAACTTATTGGAACCAATCCACTTCAGCAGGATGCAAATTGTGAAACCTGGAATGATAGACAAGCAGACTCATAATGTCTTCATTAGTAGGTTGTCCCCTTCTACCACAGCTGATAAGGTGAAAAACCTTGCTGCATTCAAAATTTCTTGTTATGCCAGAGGGTATCTCTGGCACAGAGGGTAGCAAATATACAAGTAGTAGTGGAAAGCACTTCCACCAATGGCACCCTGATTCATAGCAATCAGATCTCATTACAACAACCAGATGCACAGACAGAACACCAATATGTGATCCCTCTGCTTGTCCACCCTAGACACCCTGCAGAATTGAGTAGTGCCATGTCAGAGACTACTCAACTGCATCAAAGTACTTAGAGGACCTGTCTGCACTATCTTTTAGCAGAATGTGTCTAGTCTTAGGAACAATCTTGACACCATGAAGCAAATTTTGCTCCAGGGATATTTTGACCAGCTTGCCATCACCAAAAGTTGGCTCAATAATGATCAAAAATTCCTATCAGCAGCGGCCACAGTCAATTATGGGGCCGTATTCATACCTCGGATTGCACGCAAGGGTGGTTACATAGCAATATTTTACAAACAGGAAATTTCCTTTCAAGTTATTGAACAATAAATCTAGAAACTCAGCTAATTATGAAGCAATCCTCGTTATCTTAGGACAGAACTTCATGAAGTTCGGCAACTGTGGTGTACATACTCCCAATGCCTTCCCAGCAGATCATTCTCAAAGTATGTTTTTTTTTTTTTTGTTATTTGGTTTTTAGGAGCATTAGCAACTAAGGCCATATTGCTCTGGGGATATGGCGGTGGTTATTCCCTGACCTTTCCACATCCTCCATATTTGGTTGTCACAGGCTCGAACCCCGGTATAATCAAGAAGCGTGTGCTATGCACTGCTGCTCCTGCCCACCTGGCTACGGAGGCGCCTCAAAGTGTCTGACTGGTTATTCAATCAACTGCATCCCACAGCTTCCTACTTAATTTATGGTGACTTTAATTTGCTTCCTCAGCTATCCAATCTGAAAAAGGATCTTCATGCACACTTGAGATGTGGTGACATACAACTTGGTAAAGAAGCACTAACCAGGGGGAATAATCTCTTAGATTTCTTTCTAGTCTCTATCCCTTGCACCCACGATTACATTGCAGAAACATCATCTGACTCCAATCGTGTGCCAATATATGTGACTGCATATCTACCGACCCCCAAGTTAGAAGCCAGAATTATAACAAAAAAAGGTTGGCATCACTAGCCTCAACATACTTGATGTAGACAAGTGCATCAGAGCCACCTCTCTCATCCCCTGGGAGGCTTTAGAGACTTATGACCCAGAACCAACTGTGAACATTCTCACGAACTGTATCAACATGTTTACTAAATATGCCGCCATTAAAAAAACCACAGTTAGTCCACATACCAGACTTTGGTGGAATTCAGAACCCAAAATGAGTTTTCATCTGAAGCAACAGCTCCATGGACACAGACGCAAAATGTCAATGACTGCATCTTCTATTCAATGGTATGGGCTCAGTTCAAACTCATGAAATATCAGGCAATCAAAATATAAAATAACCGTGATCTAAATAAAGTGAACCTGAACTTTTCTCTGCAACTTAAGACAGAACTGTAGCTCGATTTCGTTACAAGATTTAACCATAATCCATTTATGGGAAATATGAGAAATCATGCAAATGGCAATCATAAAAACCAAACATACATTTTATTGCATTTATGTGTACAGACTAAAATCATAAGTTAATGTAATAGTATTATGTACTGTAAATCAGAAAAATAATTCCTCAATATTTTGTTCTTCATCCTCGAGCTGCAATTACAGCCTTGCAACGATCTTGCATAGAGTTACTCAACTTCTGGACATAAACGGTTGCTCAATTTCGTGGTACCACACCCTTACAATGCTCTCCTGCAGCTGAGCAATTTTAGACATTATGTACCAGTAATTTTCAATAGGTTTCAGATCTGCATTGTTGCTGGGCCAGTCCAACACTATAATGTCAGCATTTCTGAGTTGTGACTGTACCAAACTCATTATTAAATCTAAATAGCATAAAACTTGCCAGTTTTGCTGTGTAGCAAGGTGTTGAGTTCTGTTAAAAAATGCAGTTTTGGACGTCTGTGTGATAATACCTAATAAAGGGTTTTAGGCAATCCTCCAAGATAGCAGTGTAGGTTTCTGCATTCACAATTTTGTTAATAAACTTAATTCACCCCACCCATTTGCTTGTCATGCATCCCCTGCCAGCAGGGAAATTTACAGTCGTGTTATGCAGTCAGGATGGTATGATTCCAATTTTTCGTCTTCTGACGTATTATTTCCCATTCGAGCCATGCAGGTTGAATTTCGATTCGCAGAAAAGATGAATGTGTCCCATTGCTCTTTTGTCCATGAAATATTCGTTTTAGCCCAAGCAAGTCGCCTCTTCCTCATTTGTTGGGTCAAAAAAAGCTTCTTGTTGGGCTGATAGGCATGCAGACCACATTTCGAAAGCTGTCTTTAGATATTTTTTTTTTCTTTTATTTATTGTACTAGACGGTCCCATCCAGCTTTCCTGGCATCCCTGCCACTAATCACAATATTGTACAGATCACAAAACAGTCCAGCTGCAGATCTACTGATCCAGATCTAGATAGGCATGACCCAGATCATGACTTAAACCCATCCCATGCCAAGGGACAAAAAAAAAGAAGAGACAGATTATTCTGCTCCTCTCTTTTTAATATTGCATTCCTCCACAGACCAACCACTGAATAAGTTGTCTTGAAAATGTGGCTGGCCCTCCAAAAATGGTTCGTCGATTAAGATCTGGAGATTTATTAGTGGAGATGAATGAACATACACATGCAGAGAGACTCCTGAAAATTTCTACCTTTTGTGGAATTCCCACAAAGGTTACCCCACATGCCACCTTGAAGTCCTCTAAAGGGGTAATATCAGAATGGGATCTAAATGTATCTGAAGATGAACTTGTCCATGAGATGAGCTTGTCCCTACTCGGACAGTTATACTAACTTTTAAAACACCAATTCTCCCCACAACTATAAAGGCTGGATACCTCAGATCATTATTATTATTATTATTAGCCATATGGTGCAAGGCAGCCTGAGGCTTATGCTGCACCAGCCAAAAAAAAAATTTCTGAATATGATGATATTCAGAAGAATGATGATATCCAGCCCAGGACCCTGGGTGTGCCAAGCCCATACTCACCAGATATGAGCCCCTGGGGTTATATTCGACAATACATTCCCAATCCGGTACGGTGCTTCAAGTGCCAAAAATTTGGTCATTTGCAAACTGTATGCAGAGGTGTCACTTGCTGCTTGTGGTTCTAAAGAACACACACATACTGATTGTAACAAGGAAACTCAAAACTGTCCTAATTGCCATGGAAATCATTCTGCCTTCTCTAAGGACTGCGATCAATGGAAACGAGAGAAGAATATTCAGAAATATAAAATAGAGCATGTCTCATATCAAGAGGCAAAAAAACAATTTACAATTCCTGTTAAATCATCTACGTATGCGTCAATTACTCAACGACTACGCTCAGTAACAACTCAAACTGACTGCTCAGTCCCAAATATCTGCAATCTGGTTGGTTTAAATCAGTACTTTCTTCATCAAAGGAACACTCTACCTCCAGATATGTAACTCAAGAAGTAAATACACTGGTAACAGTACCTCCAGATAAGAATCCCAAAGAGCAACAGAAAGAACAAATCAAGAGCTCTCAAAGAAGTGATAAATACAAACTCAGATCTGATACCATGTACATCGATGAAAAAGCAGGCGAAGACGATACAATTCTTGAAATTCATCCAGAAGGTGACATCGACACAGGCAGACCAGTTTTCTCAAAGAAGGAAAAGGGGAAAAATAAATTGGCGTAAGCATACTGATTCACGGATGTTAGCAGACGCCAGTTAAAACCAAACAATGAGTGCAGTTATTCAGTGGAATTGCCGTGGACTCCGTGCTTACGTAGATGACTTTTACGATCTATTAAGTAAATATAAGCCTGTTACAGTATGCATTCAAGAAACCATTCGCACAAATACAGTATCTATGACAATTAAGCATTATACTATATATAGAAAAGATAGAAGTTCCTCTAATTCAGCTCATGGAGGAGTAGCAGTCATAGTGAACTCTATAGTTCCCTGTAGACCTATCCCCATTCAAAACATCTGTAGAGGTGGTTGCAGTTCGTGTCACCATTGGTATAACAGTAACATTACTTTCGTTGTATCTATCGCCATACAGCCTTGATGATTTAGATGATATAGTAAAGCAAATACCTGTTTCGTTTTGTATTATGGGTGACTGGAATGACCATCACTCCCTATGGGGTTCCCAACATCTTGACTCTAGAGGACAGATAATAGAAAAATTTTTAGATAAACATCTAACTATTCTAAACACCTGAACACATATACGTACACTCTTCATCTGGTTCAAGTTCAGCTATTGATCTTTCAATATGCTCCCCAGCAATATTTCCTATCATAGACTGGACTGTTACCGATAATACTTGTGGTAGCGATCACTTTCCTATCATCTGTACTTTTAGCTCAAGTTCTCCTCCCCAGAGAGACATTAGGACAACCTGGAAATCTGAAAAGACTAACTGGACTAAATACTAGAAAATAGCTCGAATAGATACTTCCGTCAGTACATCCCTCACGATTGATTCTGCAGTCAGGTATACTACACGAAAAATAATGAAAGCATCGGAGGCTTCTATTCCAAAATCCGGCTTCATCCAAAAATATGGTGGAATGAAGCATGCAACAATGCTAAAAAAGAAAGGAATAAGTACTGGAATCTGTTTCGAAAATATCCAACCAAACCTCCTACAGTTTAAGACAGCCAGAGCTATAGCTCATCACATAGGACGAGAGTAAAAAAGAAGCATGGGCACGTTACGCTTCCACCATAAACAGATCCACAGATACTTCTATAATCTGGAAAAATACAAACTAAAATTTAATACTGCCGTCCCATATTCGTATAACCTACCTCTGACCATGATTGAATTGTGCAGTGGACTCTCCCGATTGAAGAACAGTGCTCCAGGCCCCGATGGAATTTTTTACACCATAAACTGTCATTTAAGTGAGGATTCGTTAACTGCCTGTATAACAGAATTTAGAATTTTTCTAGAGTATTACCCTGCTAGCTGGTGCCATTCTTATGTGCTAGCTTTCCCGAAACCAGGAAAAGACCACACAGATCCCAGAAATTACCGCCCTATTTCTATAACCAGTTGTCTGGGAAAAGCATTGGAAAAAATAGTTAACGCTAGACTGACATGGTTTCTAGAAACGGAAAACATTCTAAGTCCAAACCAGCATGGCTTCTGGAGAAGAAGATCTACACTTGAACTCATTATCAAAGCAGAAATCCGGAACGCTTTCCTCAGAAATGAGCACCTAGTCATGACATGCGTTGACATAGAGAAAGCCTTCGATACAACTTGGCGATGTGGGATTCTTCAGGACTTACATAAATGTGGACTTCGGGGTCATCTGCCGATATTCATTAAGAACTTTCTAGGCAATAGATCGTTTCAGATCCGATTCCATTCATCATTGTCTCGAGCATATGTACAAGAAGAGGGAGTTCCCCAAGGTTCAGTGTTGAGCGCCACACTCTTTGCCATTAGGATTGATGCCATAACCAAGTGTATACGTAATACACTTGGTTATGGCATCATAACCAAGCCTATTGGTTATGATGCCATGATGTTAACCATCATAACCATATGCATCAATTGACGCATACCTATACACTGACGATCTTGCCATCTCATGTCACTCTCAAAATATGCGACTAATTGAAAGACAACTACAAGGTACCATTAACAAAATAGTCTCTTGGGCCAAAAACAACGGATATCGACTTTCTAAACCAAAAACAACTGCCGTACACTTCTGTCGCAAATGTTCTTTACCTCCCGATCCAGACCTACAGTTAGATTCTCATTGTATTACTTTGCGGCCTAGTATTAGATTCGTTGGTGTAATATTTGTTAAAAAATTAAACTTCCTTGAACATAATAAACATATTCGTACAAGTTGTCTTAGAAAACTAAATCTTCTCAGAGTAATTTCTTCTATGTCATGGAGCGCAGATCGCTACGTGTTGCTACAGCGATATCGCTCGCTGATTAGATCAGATTAGACTATGGGTCTCCTGCATATGACTCGGCCAGACGGAGTGCACTGAAATGGCTCGATCCCGTACTCATAGTGCCAACGAGTTGCACTGGGGACTTTTCGTACTTCACCAATCATAAGCCTATATACCGAAGCCTACGAGCTACTGCTACATCTTCGACGACAAGTTCTGTTACTAAATTACGCAGGCAAAATCAGCAGTCTTTCACATCATCCCATATGGCAATATCTCTTTATGCCCAAATGGAGTAAACTTTATGAAAGTAAACCACGGCTCAATAAACCATCTGGCATTAGGCTTCAAGCTCTTATCACAAACTGGGACCTGAATTTTAATAACATATTTCAGGATACTAGCATGGAAACCCCAGCCATGGCAAATGCCCTCGATACATATTGATAGACACTTTCAGCAATGGGGAAAGAATAACCTTCCAGATTGCAACGTTAGGCAAATTCCTATGACCCACTCCTCTGAGTTTAGCACTTCCATTCATACATATACAGATGGATCCAAAATTGGTAGTAAAGTTGGTACCGGTGTAGTATTACCAAATGTCACCATCTCCAGACAGCTTCCGTCTGAATGCAGTACTTATACCTCAGAATTCTACGGTATTGTTCTAACCCTAGAGAATATCAAAGAAGACTCGTATACCAAATCCATCATATATACGGACTCGTTAAGTGCTGTTAATGCTCTAGTGTAAATTCTTCCCTAGTCATCTGCTGGTACAAAAAATTTGAGCATAGATACTAGAACTTCACGGACATGGACAGCTAGTAATATTTTGTTGGATCCCTGGACACGTTGAAATACCAGGAGATGAGCAAGCAGATTTAGCTGTTAATGTGCTACAAATGTGATACCATCTAATTTAAGGACTCCTTATATTGATAATTATCAATTATCAAGCAGATGTATAAATAACAGTGGGCACGCATGTGGCAAGATCAAACAAATTATAAACTTCTTGAAATCAAGAGAGAACCCAAGCAATGGCAATCCACTCTGAGACCAAACAAAGGAAGAAACCATCCGAGCCAGATTACGCATTCGTCATACATTCCTCACTCATAGCTACTTACTAACAAACGATGATCTTCCACAAAAGAACTGGATGCAGGGAATAACTTTGATATTATATACTTGGATCTTAGAAAGGCTTTTGATACTGTTGCACATGGAAGACTGCTACACAAATTGGAGCAGTGTGACATTGGAGGCAAATTGCTGCTATGGATAAAGGGGTGGTTGAGGGGGAGAAGACAGAGAGTGGTAATCAATGGACACTGCTCATCGTGGACTAATGTTTTTAGTGGCGTCCCTCAGGGCTCAGTGTTGGGTCCATTATTGTTTTCTGTATTTATAAATGATATTGATGATGGTATATCAAGCTTAATGTCCAAGTTTGCAGATGATACAAAGGTTGGCAGGGTTGTCAAGGACACTACTGACACTATGCTGCTGCAACAGGATCTGGAAAGGTTGAGCAGATGGGCTGAGAGGTGGCAAATGAAGTTTAACATTGACAAATGTAAAGTACTACACATGGGAAACAGCAACCCCAGAGCAACGTATCAACTCTGTGACAGTGGTAGACAATGAAAGGGACTTGGGGGTGGTTGTGCAGGCAGATATGAAGTTCTCTGAGCAGTGCAGACGGGCTGCAAGAGTAGCTCATGGAGTATTGTCAATGATATACAGGAATTTTTCCAGCAGGGATAAGGAGGTGATTATTCCATTGTATAAGGCGATGGTCAGGCCACACCTAGAGTACTGTATACAGGTCTGGAGGCCTCATTTCAAGAAGGATGTAGAGCTGCTGGAACAAGTACAGAGAAGGGCAACAAGATTAGTGAATGGAACAAAGGGGTGCTCTTACGAAGAAAGGCTTAAGTTTTGCAAATTACAGTGTCTGGAGACTAGGCACCAGCGAGGTGATCTGATAGAGGTGTATAAAGGCCTTGAATGGTTTAAGCATGCTCAATGCTGATGGGATTCTTCCTCTAGCTCAGAAAAATCACCTGAGAGGGCATAAATTCAAACTGAGGAAAGACAGATGTAGGATAAACGTGCGGAAATTTGCCTGTAGCCAGCGGGTGGTTGGTTGGTGGAACAGACTTCCATCCCTTGTGGTGGAGGTTGATAGCCTAAATAAGTTTAAGGCTCAGCTGGACAGGTATTTTGAAGAACAGAGGGTGAAGTGGATTTTTTTTTTGGCTGATGCTGCATAAGCTTGCTTTCTTGCATCAAATGCCTCTACTAATGCTAATGCTAATTCTAATGCAATGCAGTAACTGCTTATGCTCATTAACAGTAAAATATATTTTCCCGGAATGCCCGTTATATCTGAAAGAACGGAAAGCTGCTTTCTTCTCTCATTTTCGTAACTCCAGCCAGTTATCATTACAATGTGTTCTAGGAGATCGTGGGGAGATGGATGACTTTTTCTCTTTCTAAAAATGATAAATAAATATCACAATATATGAGTCATATCACGCATAAGACAAACGAAGAAGATATTAGACAGTAATCAGTGCATTATTAGCATTAGCATTAACAGAGGCATATGATGCAAGAAAGCAAGCATATACAGCATCAGCAAAAAAAAAAAAACCCTTCCCATTTCACCCATCCATTTACCCCAAAGATCCACCCAGTTCTTCCCTGAATTCAAAGTTATCAACTTCTTACGGTACGCAATCTGGACAAGAGGAAGAACCCCACCAGCACCAAGCCTGCTCAAACCATTCAAGGCAGCTACCTAGTCTCCAGATGCCGCAACTTGCAGAACTCAAGCCCTTCCCTGCAAGAGCAAGCTCCACACCCCCACCAATCCCACTGCCCCCTGCACCCTCCCCAGAAGCTCCACATCCCCTCCAAAATGATGCCTCCAGCTCGCAAGCAGCACTCAAGGCGCACCCCGACCACTGCCCCATATAAAGGGATAATCAGCCCATCCCCGCCAGCACAATTACTGAAAATCCCTGACAAGACCCAATGAGCCGCTCTAGCTGCCGTCTGCACTGCTCAGAAAACTTCACATCCGACTGCACAATTACCCACATTTATCCTTTGCTTTCCACCACCCTGAGTGCAGCCACACAGTCGGTGTGCCTCTCTGAGGCTACTGCCATACACCTGCAGCACCTTGCACCCGTCAGTGCCAAACCCCAGTTGCCCAACTTTTCTAGATCATGCTGCAGTAGCATAGTCATTGCTTCATTAACAACTCTGCCAACCTTTTTACTGTCCACAAACCCGAACACTACACCTTCATCAATATAACCGACAAATACAGAAAACAACACTGAACCCTGTGGAACCCCACAAACAACATCAGTCCATGAAAAGCAGGCCCACCAACCACCACCACCCCCTGCCCCACTCAACCATCCCTAATGCCACACTGCTCCAATCTGCACAGCACTCCTCCATGCACAACAGCATCAAAAGCTCTCCCGAAACCCGAGATAACACCAAAACTACCCCCTACATTCAGCTCCTCTGCAACCACATCATAGTATCCAATCAAATTTATCTTGTTATTAATAAAAAAACAACTTTTTAAATAATAAAATCAAAATTGGTCAGACGAGACTAAAACTCATCCTGTGTCTGAACCATAACTGCAAGTGTTGTCTAGATAATCCTACAATGCTTCCCCAATCAGCGACACCGTCATCCTTCCCCAGACAGAAGTCAAACCAACAGGCCCGCAATCACCCATGTCACTCCCCAATCCCCCTTGTGAACCAGGGACACATCATAAATTATAGCCTAAGTTGCTGATGCACCAACAAATTTAACAACAACAACAACTGTACAGATATTTACAGACTTACATCACTAATTCCTGTTCCATTGAAGTTCTTCAATTCATTTTCCCTCACAATTATAAGACATTGAAGAGCTGTAGTTCATATAAAATGAATTTATAGTCCCTGCTACGGAAAGTAGCTAGTGGAAATTGCTGTCAGTGCATACTATCTGAGAAAGAAAAGTTTTTAATAAATGAAATATTATGCGGAAAGCTGAATTCCACACCATGCAACTATTCTCATCAGTAAATTGTAGTTAGAAGAGGAACATAGATCTATTGCAAATGCATCAACTTCTTAAGCGTTGAAATATGTTTAGTTAGAGGTTGACGTTTGCAATCGACTCCTCCAGTACACCGACTTAAAAGACCAATCAGTGATGAAATGCATAACCTGAATCACCTATCCTCGTCGAGTACTCAGACTTGAAACCCCACTCAGGAAAGCACCTGTCCTCGAATAGTCCGCCTTGAAAGAGCACTCGCTGATGAAATGTGGGCAAACTAGGGATGTTTGTCTGACCTATATGTACTAGTACTTTTGAATGATTAATGATTATCTAGCAGCTGCCAAAGCCCGTGCCCGCAGTATCAGGAACCGCATCACATCTGTCATCCACGGCACAAGGAACCGCCTTGCTGTAATCTAATGATCGATAAATGAAACAGCTCACCTTAGGACATCATGTTGTAGGAACTGGTGACACCTTGAAAATACAATTTCAGTATGATTTAGCTGGAGGATCAACTCAGGAGGCAAGGATCATTCAAGAAAATGTTATAGGAGCTTTCACGGCATTGTTGAAATTGTTTTCAATACGATGTTTCATGGTTCGCATTTTAAGGAAGAAATAGTCACCTAGGCGATTTACACGAGTGTCACCTGTGGTCAAATCACCTCTTCCTGTTTGATTGCCGCAGCTGACAGAAACATTCTACATGTTTCAGTTTGAGTCACGAAAAAACTTTAATGTGCTACATTCGTTTCGCTCAAGAAAATTTGATGTGCCATGGATTGACTCGGCTACATTTATCAGTATTGTCCTTGCTCCATTTGCAGCAGAACTCGTCGTCACTTGAAAACTTGTACAGCAAAAATTTGGAAAGCACCAAAGTCTGCCCTTGTCTTCAGTAGAACGGCCTCACATCCAGAAGTCAGTGTTTGACCACTGGGTGCTCCATCAATCAATTCCTCTCGTAGTTCCTGGTATTCGGGGAACCTAAACAGATGTACCCAGTCTTCTCTCTCTCTCTCTCTCCACAAGTACACGATGAACGTGCTGAAATACCTAAATCATTTAATTTTCCAAAGAAGGACCCATATCCCATAAGCAGGAACGTTGGATACAGATTTGGTTGAAACTAACTTGGCATACCCTTCGAAACGTTTTGATACTTGGAAGAAACGTTTTGGTTATTAAACCCTTATTAAACCCCTGACAGAAACATTCTACATGTTTCAGTTTGAGTCACGAAAAAACTTTAATGTGCTACATTCGAGCCTCCAGTCACCATTCACCAGCAAAACTAAGTCATCAGCATATGCGGTCATAACAATGTTATAGTCCAGTTTTAACCAATCGTTTACGACTAAATTCCACATTAATGAGTGAAGGACTGATCCTTTTGGGCAGCCCCTTACAACTTGTCTGGTAATACTCCCACATGCTGATTTTACTGTAACTATTCTGTCACAGAAGTAATCTCTTATAACAGAGTACATCTGTGGTGTGCATTTTGCTTGACCTAATACCATAAGAACACCATGCCAGTCTACGCTATCAAATGCCCCAAGGAAATCTCAAATACCCCAGCTAAATCTATACAATATTTTGATCTGCATTGGTATACAGATTCCGACAACTTTCCCAATGAATCATCAGTCCCTTTCCCTGTTGTAAACCCATATTGGTTTCCAGACCACTTACAGTTTTCTTTAACGTACTGTGTAATACTACCTGCTAGCAATCTTTCATAAACTTTTCTGAGTCTATTTAATAATGCAATTGGACGATATGAGGCTGTCCTTTTTTTCGGTTTCAATGGCGATTTCAGCAGAAGTTTCAAAAGTTTTCCTCCCATGGTGGTGTAAATACTCCATCTCTAAGGCATGCATTAAATGTGCTTAGCCAATGCTCTGGTATCAATTTCAGACCCCATTTTATTACCTCTCCCTCAGTGAGGTCCATTCCCGGGCATTTATTGTTCTTGATTCTTTCTAGGAGCTGCGTTCTTCCCCGCTGCCTCTGTAACTTTCATTAGGCAATTTCATTTCCAAGTAATTGTTTCCACTCTCATCAGGCTCCCCATTTGCCTTCATGTAACTGATTAAACTACAAAACTATTATTATTAGACCACCCAAATAATTAAATTCATCTGCCGAGCTGTGTGTCTTATGTCTGTAAATTGCGTGTGTTCTATGGTTGATTTTTCTGTTTTGCTGGACGAAAAACATCAGTTTCTGGGAGACAAACCTTGCTATCTACTTCTGACACCAACTTACTCAGCCACGGAGTGAAAAACAGCCCATTAAAATTCCTCCCGTCATCGGCAGGATTCGAACTAAAGTATTTTCCACCCAGTGTGGGAAGGGCGGTGATGCTACCACTGTGGTACATGTGCAGACCCATGTCAATCGCCAAAGTATCTTTTTTGGATTTGACCTCAGCATAACAGAAAATACTTAGTCATTTGTGCTCCTATGATCAATCTAACAGTGAAATTAATTAATACTTGCCTATCCTACTTGTCATTAAGCACTACAAAACAATAATGTGTCACTCTATGCACTTAAATACGTTTTTCAAAGATGCCATGCACCACGTGGCCGGAACTCGCGCTATATCCCGGAAAAAATTAGCAAATTATGGTCATCGTTAATTCGCAACTCAGATAGCAGATTGGAAAAATTAAACTTGCCTATCCAAAGAGGGAGATCCCCTCTATTAAACTTGTAGCATGTGTCAAATAACTTTCCTAAAACTGCACTCTACAATAATTACAGCGGATTCCCGATAATCCTAAATCGGATTGTCGGGAATCTAATTTTGACAATATGGAGGGAAAATTGGAAAACAACACCACACCATCGCAACAACAAAATGACGATTCGGTATTACTTGATCACCACGAAGATATAGAGGAAATCCTAATGGTATCCTCTCCCCCCCCCCCCCAAACAAAGAAAAAGAACAAAAAACTTGCGGTTCCAAACTCGGAAAGGGCGACACTCTCAAAGTCGGCAGAAAAGGTGTCACAGGACCAAGAACTATCTGAAAACGATCACACGGAAGAGGAACAACAGGACCTGCTGTACCCCACGCTCCCTGATGGTACTGTCATCCAGTAATTTTTGATCCTAAAATCAGTGCTCGAGAACCTATTTAAAAAGCAAACAAACAGGGTAATTACTGGCCTCAGGGCGGAAATTGTGTCCTAGTGGACAAAACTAGAGATGATACTAATTGAAACAAACAGGGAGAAATAAAGGGCTCTGGCAAAACTAGAAGCCTACCTAGCGAGTGGGGAAAATCAAATGCAACGGCATGCCCTCACACCCAAAAGCTGAGGACGCACAGGCAGGAAGCACAAGTGACTGCCGACACGAACAAGATCAGATCTCTCCCGAGGAGAACACTTGCCAAAGCCACACCTAGTGGTACTCAGGCCTTCTACATCAGACGGTCACAAGAGTAGTGAAGAAGTCAAAACGACAGTAATCAACTCACTAACGGAAGACTTCAGGTATACCAAAATTAAGTCCATCAGGAAAACATGTGATATCGACATTATCATTGAAACTGAAACAAAGGAGGAGATTGACAAAATAATCCAAAATCCCTACTCTGGATTTTGGATGCTAGTTACCCCTTAAAGACCAGAAGCACCACCTGCTGGAGGATGAGACAACCTACAGAGCCTTAACTGAATTTGCTCAGAGCCTATGCTAGATGACTAACCACTTTCACTGCATGCAAACCACAAACAACAAGAACAAATTTAGTACTCCATGCACCCCAAACCTGAAAGCTCCATGATCAGGTGGTGGAAACTTATAATTCCATCAGTACCACATTACTGGGGTAGGACCATTAAATATAATCAAACGGAACACGTATCACAGGAAGAGTATAGGGGAGAACCTCCCAGTTCTACCCCCATTGATAATGCTGAATATCATGGCAGAACTTGAACTCCCCTCAACCATACTCAATTACTTTCCACCGCAAATTGACTCATGGACGGGACATGGCTCCCAAGGGCAACCTCCAAAGAAAAGAGCAAGCACAGCCTCTGTGCACAATATACCACCTGGACTGGCATTCTGCTTGATAGCTCCAATCTCCATTCACAAACCAAAAACGGAATCCATCCTAATGGTGAATAAATCTTCTTGGTGATTCCCTTCTCAGGGTAACCCAGGGAATTTTTTTTTTTTTTGGCTGGTGCAGCATAAGCCTCAGGCTTTCTTGCACCATGTAGCTAATAATAATAAATCCTACTCTTCCAAATATCCATGGACGGGGCATGGTTCCCACCAGCGACTACTCAACAAATGCTGCATTAACTGCACTTTATTGACTTGAACTTATTGGTCCTACATTTCCAGCATCAAATGGACCTGAACTTGCTTCTTGAATACTCAGTCCTGAACTACAGCACGCTTCTTGATTAGACCGGGGTTCGAGCCCGTCACCACCAAATACGGAGGATGCGGAAAGGTCAGGAATGACCACTGCATATTCACGGAGCAATATGGCCTAAGTTACTAATGCTCCTAAAAACCAAATAACAACAACATAACGACAACCTGAACTACAGACGGAGTACGCACCAAAAACGGCGAGCAGCTCTCTATACATTATCCTATGGACACTAAAATATGATTTAACTGGATGGGTCCTAGTTCCAATGAGCGACCTCCGAAGGAGGTCGCTCATTGGAACTGGGACCCATCGTCACAGAAATCAGAGAAGAGGAGTTAAATCCTAGAAGAGACTCAATCCTACTGGTCTATACCAAATGCCACATGGAAAAATCGCAATCTCTGCACCCAGCGCCGTATTGGCGACCTGAGCCAGCTACCCTTTCCTGGCTCACCTTTTCCACCCCTCCCCGGCGAGTGGGGGAGTGTGACGGTTCTGCCGTCTCCACCCCCCACGCGCCAACCCCATTCTTACTCTCTGGTGGGGCATGGGCATGTCCCACTGTAAACTGGAGCTGTTCCTCTATCGGCTCCATATCTCTGCCTTTCCCCCCAGTCTTCAATCTACTCCCCCCACTCTAATTGCATACAAGTGAAAGCCCCACACAATCTAAATTAAACTATCTAAAATCACCTTCGCCCACTACTTTCGGCCTCTCGTTCCTAGCGCCTCCCTTCCACGCGAGCGCCTAAAAGGTATGTATATATATTATTATTTTTTTTTAAGGTCCTAGCCACTGAAATCTTAGGAAATTAGGTGGCAGTAGCTGCCAGAGTAAATCTCAGTCTACTGGTGTTTCCTGGTCTGCCTCCACGGTGAAAGTGGGGCAACGTTGGTCCTCAGTAGGGGTACAGCGGCTAAATGACCAGATGAACAATGGTACACGACACTACACATGTACAATATCCATACACTTTTGGATCTCTGGCACACTCATCACAATGCAAGCAACGCGGAGATGTGGGAAACCCCTGGTGCCGTTTGACACAAACACACTTTACACTTTACCCTGCTGGTAGTGTGCGCAAGTAGCATGGTGGTATCGTCACCTTCCTCCTCACACCGGGTGGAAAAGGCCAGAGTTCGAATCCCGTCGATGACGCGAGGAACTTTAATGGGCTTTTTTCACTCCATGGCTGAGTTGGTCTGAGGCGTCGATAGCAAGGTTTTTTTCCCCCAGAAACGGGTTTTTTTCGTTCAGCAAAACAGGCAAATCGACCATAGAACACACGCAATTTACAGGCACAAATACGGATTAATGTGTTCAATTACAGGCTACACTAAATAATAATATAATAATCTGATACCCTGTTAGTAGTTAACCTATTAGTTTGCTCCTAGTTCCTGGTATATTGCACTGGAAATGACATCTCCTTTGAGGAGCTTCGGGATGAGATATACCATAAAAATCTCCAGAGAGAACTCACAATGAACCAGACAGACACATAACTCTGAAGTAAAAAGCAAAAGCCAGAGTCGGCAGTGCCATTAAATAGGTCTTTGAGCTGTCTACAACCGCATGGAATATAATAAACCAACAATCCAGAATTTACATAAACTGGGGCAGCCACCGTTATAAAAGAACATGTGGTCATAAACCAAATGACACCGGTGTTGTTGCTTTGGCCATACAACACACCTGTAAACAAACCTAACCAACCTGTGGCCATTGTGCCAATACAGGGCACGGTTTTAATTCCTGCCCAGCCTCCAAACTGTGTAAACTGCAAAGCTCTGAAGCTGCTCTCAGATCACTGCATCCGGGACAACAAGTGCCCGTGTCTACCTCAAACCCAAAAGCGGCCAACAACGAAAAAAAAACGACTATGGAGTGTAACCGGAAACGATTCAACACAATGGTAAAGTTTTTGCAAAAAGCCAAAGCTGTTGCAGCACAACTAGTCAAGAAAGCAAATGAAGAGAATCTTGATCTACTCCTTTTACAAGAACCATAAACCCACAACAGAGAAGTCAGGGGATATCCCCTACAACATAAGATTGTCCAAGTGAACGGATGCACTCCATGGGCTGCCATCATTGTCCGAAACCCAGACCACACAGTGACAAAGATTTCAGACCTCTGCACAAAGTGAGCTGTGTGTGCACACATAATCTCACCGCTGGGGGAATTCTATGCAATCTCTGTACTGCAGGCCTGGTGAGGACATCCTCTCAGCCATCAGGTACCTGGAGAACATCCGGCTTCATCTCCCCAATGTCAGACTCATAATCGGCGCTGTTGCGAGATGCAGGTCCCCAGCCTGGCACAGTGGCACACCAGATCGCGGAGACACCACAAACGGCCAGCGACTCGAGGACAACGTCTCCGGCAGCACCCTTGTGATTTTAAATAGACCTAACCATCTCCATACCTTCTCCAGCACCATGTGAGAGTCAACCATTAATGTCAGCCTTACCAGCTGCTGCATCGCTGGACACCTCTACTTGGACAGTTCAAGACCACTGGACTATTTCACACCACAGGGTGCTAACCTTCCAGCTTAACCACTACGTAGTCACTCAACTAATCGCAAGGACACGCCCCATAGATATGCCATCCAAAAGGCTCACTTTAATCTGTTCAAAGAGGTACTGACCAGATCAGCTGAAAACTTCAACTCCAACGGCCTTAGCCCAGATCAACACCAGAAACAAATAATAAAAATTATAACTGAAGCTGCAAATGCAGCCATCGAAAAGAAAAAGCCTGCTTATAAAGCTGTCCCCTGGTCGTCATCTGAACTGCAATCACTAAGGCACCAAGTTAATACCAGTCGCAAATGTTTTCAGCGTGCTGGAAGGTCCTGGCCTCAGGCTGAAGTTGATGTCCTGAGACAGCGCTACTGCGAGGTCAGGAATGAGTAAGCAGCCAAAATTAAGCTCAACAAAAGGTGCTCCTGGGAAACTCTCGTCTCCATGGAAGGAAGCATTTACCCTTGGGGAGTGGTGTACAAAGTCACCATTAACAAACTCCCCAGGGGAGAAGTAGTCTTGGCCACTAAACTGCCACAAGGATCGTATACAAGAACATAGAAGGAGTCGATCAATAATATCCTGGACACCAGGAGGGGTTTTCTTCTACCGGTTGACCCCCACACTCCAGAACAGCTAAAACTCTGTGAAGAGAATGAAACTTACCAAACCTCAACCATATACGATTCATTTACCCTGGAGGACCTCAACACAGCAGCATCCAAAATCTGTTGAAATCATACCACAAAATCCTTGATCTCTTCAATCATGGCCTCTCAGAGGGCACCTTCCCCTATGATTGGAAAACTGCCAATGTCCGACTCACCAAAAAAATCTGACCAAACTTCATGCCCTCCCAGGGTCCTACCGGCCCATTGCCCTGCTGTCAATACTGAGTACTCGAGCGACTTCACCACAAAATAGAAACACACTATCAGGAAGGTGGACTCCCATCACTGCACCAATATGGATTCCAGAAAGGGCGCTCCAATGTAGATGCACTCGAAAATATCACCAAAAAGGCAAAAACTGTGACCGCTAGTACGTCCTAGTTATATCCATCGACTTCGCTGGAGCCTTTGACTCCCTACGGTGGCCCAGGGTCATGGGAAGGCTCCGGAGAGCTCATATACCTGGTAACCTTTATCAATGCATCAAATGCTATCTTAAGGACAGAAAAATCACTGTTAGTTCCCCATACTGCCGTCTTTCCAAGGCGGTCTACAGGGGTATCCTAGGGCCCCATTTCTGGAACCTAGTCCTGGATGATTTTCTTAACCTTGACCTTCAGGGCATCAGAACCCAGGCATACGCAGACGACCTGGTCCTGATGCTTTCATCTGACAGCAGGGGCCATATGGAAACCACGGCAAACCAAGCTATTTTCACTCTACAAGAATGGGCCAACCAAAGTTTCCTCAACATCTTGCCAGAGAAGGCAAGCTCAATTCTCCTAAAATGCTCTCTAGACCTAGACTTTGACAGGTGTAGGTTACACCTGTCAAGGGTGCTAGTGGGACAGCCAAATCTCGCAAGATCCGCCTTGAATTTAGCAATCTCGGTACGCCTCACATCTGCAGAACTAGAGTGGGTCCAGGCACGGGTTAACAAGGTCTGTGAAGTGCCAAGAAGATGGCTGGGCGCGTCTGCTGACCGAAATTTGGTAAATTGGCCAGCATATATTGGTTTATGATAGACAGTTATCTTCAAGCGCATGCCCTCGCATCGGATAAGGGTGTCTAAGTATGATTGGGTATTGTCCGATTCTAGTTCGATGCTGAATTTCATGAAAGACGACAGAGAATTGAGGTGCTCTAATACCCGGTCGGCCAAATATCTCTGGGGATAGCCACAAACACATCATCCACGTAGCGACATAAAAGGTGATGGGATCTGGTACATTCGTAATTTTTTTTTTATGCTCTTGAGTCAGGGTGGCACCTAGGCAAATGCCCATCTCCACGTTAAACACCTACGACAGTACAAAACCTCTGTGAAACGACCTAAAACAGTGTCAGGCCTCTTCAAATTAGCGACCAACCAACACCTGGGCAGCTGCCACCTAATGCCCATCCCAAGCTAAGAAGCCATGTCCGGGTCCATTATTCACTGTCAGTGCTCAGCGCACTAAATTTCCGGACCCGTCGGATGTTGTGCAATACCGGCGAATGCCAGCAATCCCACTCCCAGATTGCCCATACCTGGAAGCCAGCAAACAAAAATAAATAAAATAATATAATTAAAAAATAATAATGATAACAAAAAAATAAAATAAAATAAACAGCTAATAATGCTAAAAAAAATAAAATAAAAAATAATGATAAAAAATAAATAAATACCTAACTAGTGGCAAAATCACTGTACAAAAGCTAATTACTTCAGAGAAAACAGTGTAGTTAAGTTACGACCATTAAGTTAATTATAGTTAATTTTAGTTAAAAACCAAAATATTCTCAGCATATTTGAGACAAAAAAATAATAAGTACGTAAGAACCAACAAGAAAACGTGCTTTGCACTAAACTTATCTTGACAGTTTTTCCGTTTAACCGTTGAAAACGGCTTGCCTTTCGAATAGAACCTGTCACTGAGAGCAGCAGCCACAATGAGACCACTTCCCTTTGCAGCCTAAATAGTCCGACAGTCATTTTCGGGAAATCTTCACAATCTTCATTATCGTCAAATAATTGTTCACTCAAGCTGTACTCGTTCTGTCTGATCGCTGGTTTCTTCGAGTTGTTAACCACTGGAACTTGACCATGGAAGTTTTCCAATAGGCAATGTCACTTTGTGTAGAACACACTCAAAATCCAATTTGTCCTACACCAACCGCATTTTCAAAGTCCAAAGATCCTGTGGAGCACAAAATGGCATATAAAATTAAAGATTGAAATTTTCATCATCAGTGGCAGTTAAATGTTATATCCATTTTCCTGATCCATGATATTCCAAAGCACACTTGCCATGCAAAGCCTTGAAATAGAACTTGAAATATTCATCCACAATAGAAAGAGGAACTGTATTGTACATAATCTATTAAAGTTTTTTTGTCAGTAACAATCATAACCTGGTCAAGTTATTCTGGAAAAACAAATTTTCCCAAGACAATTACTCTCAAAAATGTTAATATTTGAAAATCCATAACTGTGGAACTAACTGCCAGAGGGAGGCAGAAAAACTCAAAAAATTATATGTATCCCTTATATACAGCCGGTCAAAAGTTTGAGATCACAGAATCTGTGGAAGTGGAGTTACTGACTGTTAACTGCAGACCCAAAAGTGCCCCAATTCTTAAAATTTCATACTAATTACATAAACATATATGTCTATTTTTTATCATGAAAAGCTATAAGAGGTGTAATTTCCACTGTACTTGCCGTAGCAAAGATATCTATCCAGATTCACTTCAACAGTCCAGACAAAGAAGTAAACTTCTGAAAAATTTAATTTTCAGACTTCCAGGTCCTCAGAATCAACCATCTGGAGACTAGTTGATTCAGAAAATGAACATTTATTCATATATATAAATTCATCAAAGAGCCGCAGACTATAGATCCTAAGGTAAAGGAAAATCAATTACCAAATTCACGCCCTAAATTGACCAAATTACAAATTTCTATACTGAGTTGTGCTAAAATTATGATTAAGGCAGCAATAACCACCATTTTGCTACAACAACCGAGGTATATAAACATGAATATTGTCCATCAATTTTCTAACATATCAAATAGATTATATACATAAAACTTACTCGTTTCTTAACTAAGCTGCTGTAAGTTCCCTCCTTCTGATAAACAACAAGATGGAGAAGTTCTGGAGAACCCCAACTTTCGGAATCATCAACCAAAAGGTGTACATTGTTTTCATCTAGATTGGGTATGTTATACAGCAAGGTAGCTCTAATATTATCGTTTCGTGTGCAGTATAACAGCACATGCAACTATGTTTCGTCCTGTCCGCAAGTGCACAAAGGATCTGGCTCCAGCTCTTTCATATAACTTAGATCTAAGGAAACTATGCCCTGATAACAAGAATGAGTAAACATTGTAGGGTAAAACCAATGAAACATTGTTCCTTTAGTTGCAAATTCAACCCGCGGAATGAATTTTTTAGTAACTTCCCCAAATACACTTTTGTCCCATTTCTCCATAAATAAATGCAAAATCCTGTTTTTTTTCCTATTTAAAGTTGTTAGCCGGATGAGAGACAATATCCAGACAACTCACTGAAATCCCCTTTTTTAATTTATAAGCCTTTCCTCAATATTGTATGTAATAGGTCCAGAGGTATAATTCCTGCCAACACTTGTAGGGCGTTATTTTAAATTGTTCTGGGGGCATTTATGATGGTCAATAACATAGATCTCTTTAGTGATATTAATTTTGATTTGATCTTAACCTTAGTCACAGCCTGAAACCACACTACACATGCATAAGCAATAATGGGAAGGAAAATTGTCTTGTAATATAAATATAACACTTTTTTTACCTAAGCCCCACTCTTTACGGGAAAGTTGAATAATTGCCGCAGAAAATATCTTAATTTTTTTCCTTAAATTTAGGAGCCTTCGTAGCCAGGTAGGCAGGAACAGCAGTGCAGAACACATGCTTCTTGATTAGACCGGGATTCGAGCCCGTGAGCCACCAAACACGGAGGATGCGGAAAGATCAGGGAATGACCACCGCTTACCCCCGGAGCAATATGGCCTTATTGCTAATGCTCCAAATAACAAAACAAACCTTAAATTTATTTATGTCGACCTGGAAACCAGCCTATCAGCCAGAACGATACCCAAATACTTAGTGTTTGGAAACATAGGGCAATTGTGTACCTTCCAATAATACTTTAGGCGGTCGGTAATAATCAAAATGTGATTTAAAAAACCATAAGGTTGGTTTTATTTACAAATATTTTCAACTTATTTAGTTTTACTCAGTTTTGTAAGTCATCCAACACTAGTTGAATTTTTTCCTCTAGGACCCTTCTGGACAACGTGAAACCCCGACCACCAGGTCATCGGCATAAGCCACTTTCATGTAACTTTCACTTTCCTTCTGCAGCCACTGGTCCAGAACCGCGTCCAGAGGAGAGGCCCCAGAACAGAACCCTGAGGGTATCCTTTGGACACGGAAGTACTGTATGAAAGATGTTTGGCTTGAACCTTTATTGCTCTGTCCATGAAATATGATCTTGATAATATTACTTGATAAATGTAGTTATTACAGTGGGTCATCCTGAAGGACCTGAGGACACACTCTCCCACCAAAGAGAGTCGAAAGCGCCCTCAAATTCCACGAAAACCATCAATATATACTTGCTTAGTGAGTCAGAAATATAATTTAGCACTGTGATAATTGCATCCTCCGTCGAATACTGCTTCTTAAAGCCATGCTGGCAATCCGAACAGAGGTGGTTTTCCATGAGCATATTAGTGATTCTAGGGGACAAAAGCCGCTCAAATAGTTTTTTCTTATTGGCCAAAAGGTAAATCGGTCTATAAGACCTGGGATTTGTTTTGGGTTTACCTGGTTTATGCAGAATCTTCAATAATGCTTGTTTCCAAGCTCTAGGGAAAGTACAGATTAAGTAATACATTTGGAAGGAATTCAAAAAATTTGACTATAATTTGATTTTCTATTAAATCATCTCCTGGACAGTTTCGAATTTAATTTTGAAATTGCAGCCCCTAACTAAATCATGTTTAAAAGCTCAATGCCCATGTATCCAGTATATCTCTCATTCTTCAGACGAATTGCAGCCTGTTCAGGTCAATCCAGATCCGAAGAATCCAACGGAAAATATTTCCAACAATCGATTCTACAGTGGATTTCCAACAATCGATTCAATGGTTGATTTCCAGTCCGTGGTTTCCTGGTTGTTATCAACAACAGTAATTGTAAACACTCCCATCTAAGTAATTTATTTCTCATTAATTTATAAACCAGGTTCCAATGCTCCGTATTGCTAACATATTTCACTAAATCTTGTCTACATCTAGTATTGCTCTCTGCTATCTTCTTGTGAAAATTTCTTCTGTTTAATCTTAATCATCTTTAAGTTGTTGTACATCTTGTTCCGACAGGTGTCTCCCTCGTTGGTAGTAATATTCTCGCGTTCTGTACTTGAACTCACAAAGTGGTCAACTCTGGTGTCCACCATTCTGAAAGTTTTTTAATCTGCTTTTTCCTGGTGGAGTGCGACATTGTACAAATAAATGGTACCGGACAAAGTTAACATGCTCAAGAGCGATGAGGTTGCTTAGTTTCATTAATTCCTGTGAACCAAAGATCGTTCCTAGATAGGCTTTAAATTTATTCGATCTCATTTTGTTCATGCAGAACCTCCTTAGGTCATGCACAGGCAAGTCTTCATTGGTATTCTCCGCCCTAACACAAAAACGTAATGGCTGTGAACTAATTCCGGTTTTACGTCCCACTCATGTATTTTTTCTACAAGTTTAAATTAAGACAAAGTAACGCCGATGTTTGATTGCCCATTTGCCGTAGAAAATGTGAAAGGTTTTCCATAAATTGTATGCCAAAATAATGTCCTCGAATAAAGCACCTCTGGAATCTGTACGACCACTGTGCCAGAACAGGGATTTTGCATTCAGGTCGGCCGTGCTTACAAAATTGCTGCGAATTTATAACAGATTTTGTCAAGCTCATGTATAGCATTTTCTATATTTTCTGACGGAGGGCCATAAAAAGAAGCAAGATAAAAAGAAAAACCCCGAGAAGAAACTTGAATACAAGTGATGTTGGGAGAGCACAGTGCGGTAATTGATGCAATGACTAGTTCACTGTTGAATACTACCACTTCTGTCTTTGGAGGGACTTCACTCGTTGATATTACCCTGACGGACGTTGCAAAGCCCATGATCGTGTGGGCCTGTGTTGAAAAGAAGGGCTCCTGTATACATATTAGATCGTAACTACATTCAATTGCAGCTGCCCGGATTTCATCTGCTGGAACTCGAGATCTTTGCCCGTTAATTTGTAAAATCTTTATCTCCACAGGAGAAATATTCAAACAGATAGTTGCTGTACTTTGGGTTGTATTATTCATTTGCGAAGAGCAGTATTTAAATTAAATCAAATAACAGAAGAATATAAAACTAAAATATCAACAATGAAAACTAGAACAATGGCTTTTAAGGGGAAAAATACGGTGAGAACAAAAATAGTTATAGACAATAAAATATTAGAACAAGTAAAACATTTTAAATATCCAGGATGTGATATAACATATGTTGTCGAAGAAGATATGAACCAGAAATTGGCGAAATTTCAAAATATATGTGGAACAATAAAAAGAACTCAAGAAAACAAGGAAAGAAACACAATTTAAATTTTACAAAGTGATGGTAATAAGCTGCGAGACCGCAGTGGTCACCATGTGGCTGGCAGCAAGGATATAGAGAGGCGCCAATATAAAGCGGCGGCCACGTAAATACCTTGCATTTAACTGGGGAGGTGCCCTATCTTTTGCCAAACCCGAGCTGCAAGAGCGTTCCATCATCTGTGCTGAATTACCGTTACAGTGCTAGTCAAACATGTATTTTGTGTCTTCTCCCCCTCTGCAATAGACATACCGTGGACAGAATGGATCTTAGCAAATATACATGTAGTGCAAAAAAAAAAAAACCCCAGAGAAAGTAACCCCCGTTTTCCTAGGGCCACTTATATACTAGGCTGTATCCCCCATACTGCCAGTGGGGGAGAGCCCAAATCTTCGCCTGCAGATCACACACCAATAAATATACCCACGGACTAGTGGTTTATATTGTCCAACAACTCTTAGAGCCCTCAAACAAAATAACGCGTCCAGACCTCACTAATCCGGATAACTTAGAAAATCCGAAATGGATACAAACATGGTGGGAGAACCACCCAAAAAAGACTGTGACTCTAACTGTGAACAAGTTAACCCTGAACACCAATTCCATACTCAAGAAGTTAAACCGACACCTTTGGCTAAAATAAAAAAAATAAAGATCAAATAGTCTCTAATTCGGACAGAGCAACTAGAAGCCAGATCCAACCAAAGGACGCTTATGATGATCCTGGCTCCCTACAACCAAGAAAACAAGTTGAAACCAAGCCGAAGGATTCCTCCCTTGGACCCTGCACTGCCAGAGGGATCCCCCTTGGATCAAGCACGCACTCTCAAGACAGCCCTAGAAGACCTATTTAGGAACCAGAGTAACAGAATCTCAGCAGGCCTCAGAGGCCAAATTGTTACTTTATGGAATAAAATGGAGTCCGTTTTATTCCAAACATACTTAGAATCTGAAATAGCCACAGCTAAACAGGAGGCTTATAAGGAAGGAGGAGCAAAAAATATGCCACAGCGCACTCCCTTCTATGCAGATGCGCTGAGGACACCGGCTCATGTTACCACACAGCCACCCAACCAGTACAAGCCAAGGAGAAATCTACCACTTGGCGACCTAACCTTGTAGTGTTGAGACCCTTTAATAAAGTAGACAAACATTCTAGTGAAGGCATTAAGCAGGCAATAATTGATAAACTCTCCGATGACATAAGGACCACGAAAATAAAATCGGTACGAAAGACAAGGAATCCAGGCTTGGTCATCGAAACAGAAACCACAGAGGAAATAAACGAAATAATAGCCAACCCCAAGATCGCAACCCTGGGGCTCAGAGCTGATTCCCAAAGAAGGAAGGGGCCCTCCATCCTTATATACGACCTAGATAAGGATATCAAACCCCCGAGGTGGTCGCAAGAGACTTGTTTGATAGAAATCTGTCCAAACATTTTCCAGATCAAAATCTAAATGATCATGTACACCAAGCACCCCATCAAGACCAAGTCCTCGAGCACAGTCAACTGGTCTGTAGAACTGAGCCTGGTAGCTTGGCAAATACTTATAAATCAGACTAGAGTTTATATATATTGGCGTAGCCACCGATTCCGCGAACATGTGGCTATCATCAAATGCTACAACTGCTGCAAGTTCGAACACACATCGCACACATACTCCCAGGCTGTGTGAACCTGCGACCACTGCGCTGGCAAGGGCCACAACTTCATCGACTGCCCAAATAAGAGCACAGACGCCGTTTGCGCTAACTGCAGAAGTCAGAAAATGGATGCCTCCATACCCTAAGAGACAGCATGTGTCCCATATACCAAAAATACAAGAGCTTGACCTAATCCAGAACAGATTATGGCACCACACCATAAACAATTCAACACTAAAGTAATCAAATTCTTCCAGCTAAACGCTCATAGAACCAAGGTAGTGGCCGAACAGGTCAGGATGAAAGCCGACGACGACATTTATAGACATCATCGTACTCCAAGAACAATACGCAGCCTCCAATCAAGTAAGGGGATACCCCCTACAATACAAGATCATACAGCCTGAAAATGAAATCCCTGGTCCGCTATTGTGGTCAGAAATCCAGATATCACAATTACCAGGATCACTCATCTCTGCATGGCCTGGGCAGTCCGTGCACATCTTATCTCAGCACTGGTAGCCTTCTACGTCGTAGCCCTTTATTGCCGCCCTGGAGAGGGCATAACGATGGCTACACGGTACCTAGAACATGTAACAAATATCCTTCCTGACCAAAAACTAATAATAGGAGCGGACGTGAACTGCAGGTCACCAGCTTGGTACACCTCGGACAGGCAGGGGACAAGTAATGGGCAGCGCCTGCAGGAATTCCTAGTAACATCAACGATAACAGTGCTAAACCAACCCTATCATCAACTACCGACTTACTGTAACCTACGATGGGAATCAACCATCGATGTCTCCCTAGCCACTAGGAACATTGGTGGAAATATAACAGACTGGACGGTTCAGGATGCCTGGACAACGTCCGACCACTGGGTCCTGACCTTCCAACTCAACAGAGACCATTAGAGACAATATCCCGAGAGAAAAATGCTGCAGAGATATACGCTGAACACTGCAAACTGGAACCAATTCAGAGACACTCTAATAGCAGAAAAAGATACACAGCAAGCTGCAATTCAAACAAACCAAGACCCTGACCAACTCCAGAAAACACTCACAGCGATCATTACTAAAGCAGCGAATGCTGCCATAAAACGAAGAACACCTGCCTCAGGTGCTGTACCATGGTGGAATCCGGAGCTCCAGAGGCTCCGAAGAGAAGTTCAGGACAAACGAAAAGCATTCCAGAGAGCCAGATGCTACTGGCCTGCCCTTGAAGTGGATGCACTGTAGGAAATCTACAAGGAGACCAGAAACCAGTACACCTCGCTTATACGCAGAAGTAAACAACTGTCGTGGGAAAATCTGGTCGCAACCACTGGCAGCACTGACCCCTGGGGGGAGGTCTACAAAGTAACCACTAATAAACTCCCCAGGGAAGAAGTAATTTCAACCACCATAACACCACAGGGAGATGCTACCAATTCTTGGGAGGCATCTGTTAACAATATTTTGGACGCAACCTTCCACCCTAATGTAGACTCACAAACACCCCAACAAATTAAGCTGTGCACAGAGAATGACGACTACCGAACAGAAGACAGAGAACCGGATTTCACAATAGAGGAATTACAAGCGGCTGCGCACCTTATTAAAAGTAAGAAATGTACGTGTCCGGAACTCTTGGAGCCAGAAATCATCAGGAAGGTGGTGGAGATAGCCCCCGATATGCTACTGAACCTCTTAAATCTATGTCTCCAAACTGGGACCTATCCGAAGGACTGGAAAAAAGCAAATATTAAACTCATAATTAAAAACCCGACAAAACCACCAGACCAACCGACTTCCTACAGACCAATAGCCCTACTAACAGTCTACAGTAAACTCTTGGAACGACTCCTGTTAACCAGAATACAGGCTCACTACCTACAGGCAAACATAATGTACCGAAACCAGTATGGCTTTAGACCGGGAACGTCGACTGTAGATGCCCTGAAGAACGTCCTTGCACGTTCAGCTGCCACAGAAAACAAATACTTCCTGGCTATCTCTATCGACTTTGCTGGGGCGTTCGACACCCTTTGGTGGCCGAGCGTCCTGGCCTGGATCTGGGGGAGTGGGATGCCAGGCAACCTCTATCGAGTAATCCAAAGCTACCTCTCCAGTAGACTCATCATGGTGAATGCTCCATATAAAATACTCACTAGAAAAATCAACAGAGGCTGTCCACAAGGCTCCGTTTTAGGACCTACGTCATGGAACATCGTCTTGGATGAATTCCTAAATACTGATATTGGAGTGGCGTCTTCACAAGCCTTTGCAGACGACCTCATGCTGATGATAGAGGCAAACAACAGAATCCAGCTGGAAAGTAAGGCAAATAATGTCCTTAAAAGCCTACAAGAGTGGACCAATATCCACTTCCTCAGGATCTCTGCAACCAAAACGGACTCATTTCTCCTCAAGGGCGCCCTAAATTACAGGAGACCCCAACAGATTAATGGTATCACACTATGACTGTCCAAGGAACTTAGATACCTGGGAGTAATACTGGACCCCACTCTCTCCTTCCAGGCACACTTGAAATACATCCATAAGAAGAAGTTACGGGGCTATACAGCCCTTGTTACCAGAGTCGCAAAAAGGGACTGGGGATTGAAAGAGAAGACCCTCAAGCTGTTTTACAAAGCCGCCTTCCTGCCGATAGCTACCTATGCTTCCGGAGCATGGTACACCAAAGTCACCATGGCTGTAAATCGCAGAATCCTCGATCCATAGAGGCATGCTGCTCGCTATAACCCGGGCCTGCAGCACAGTTTGCACCCACGCGCTGCAGGTGCTGGTGGGAACCTTACCTTTAGACCTCGAAGTAGCTAAATATGGAGTATTATATGAACTCTCCAAGGGAAGAGCTTGCACCTTCGCCGGCTTGGACGCAGATCCTACCACAAACCGTTTGACTGAGAAAAAGAGACTTACAAATCATCTCATGCAAACCTGGCAAACCAGATGGGAGAATTCCCCAAAGGGAGAAGTCACCAAATGATTTTTCCCCAACGTTGGAAAACTCTATCCAATAGCTCCAGCATGGTTCACGCCGGGACTCTACGCGACCTTCCTGCTAATAGGACATGGTGCCTTTAATGCTAAACTTACAACGCTGGGCATTACAGATGACCCTACTTGCTGCTGTGGAGAGCTGGAGAACTGGCACCACCTCATGCATGAATGCCAGCTTTATGATGACCTCCGCTGCCAGCTCATACCCCGGATCACCTTTTTGCCCAGAGACAGAGAACAACACCTCCTGGACGTTAGGCAGAAATATATTGCCTTCTCAAAGTTCGCTGAAGCCTTGTACAGAAGAAGACGGGACCTGAATGCACACTAGCCACATAATGGCTAGAAGCCAAAATGTGCATAACACCAAAGATGACCTACTAAGCAACCATGAAGATAGACAAAAAATCTGAATGAAGGACGATTAGCAGCTGGTATGGCCACCTGAGCCAACCACTAGCTTGGCTCTCCTTTAATACACCTTCCTGGCAGGAGGACGAGACGATCAGTCGCTTCGCCCCCCTGCTACCCAACCAAATTTGAAATAGAAACCCGTTCCCAGACGGAGATAAGGGAAACGCAGGAAAACCTCACAGCGATTGCCACAAAGGAGACTAGTGATGGCAGGACACAGGAAACCTCCCTGGATCCTACCTTACTCGAGGGTACAATACATGAAAAATCCCTGTTACTGAAAACTGCTCTAGAATCCCTCTTTAAAGAGCAGACAAACAGAGTCACCACTGCACTAAGGGCTCAAATAATAACATTGTGGAACAAACTCGATGCATTCCTTGTCGAAGCCTACCTCGAGAGCGAAAGGGCCAATGCTAAACTGCAAGCCTACGCTGAATGTGGGGTAAAACAAATGCCACAGCATGCACCCACATATGCACAAGCGCTGAGGACCACGGCTCCAGATACCTCTCCTCAACTGCCACGCGTGGCAACTACTACAAAACGCAGAACGCTCCTGCCGACTCCACACCTGGTAA
The DNA here is from genome assembly GCF_048544385.1 of Mastigoproctus giganteus. NCBI lineage: Eukaryota > Metazoa > Arthropoda > Arachnida > Uropygi > Thelyphonidae > Mastigoproctus > Mastigoproctus giganteus. The sequence continues at coordinate 101,706,140 of NC_143580.1, forward strand.
TATTAAAACCGACCTCAACAGCACAACAACACCAGACTAGTGAAAAGGTGAAACAAACCATTATGAAGAACCTCTCACAGGATCTAAAGACAACAAAAATCAAATCTGTCCGAAAAATAAGGAATACGGTGTCATCATTGAAATCCAGACGAAGGAAGATGCAAACGAAATCCTGAACAACCCGAGGATCCAGACACTTGGTTTAGAGGCAGGAGGCAGGGCCCCCCCAAGAGAAAGGGCCCCAGTATAGTCATTTTTAACACCAACAAGGATCTAACACCAGAAGCTCTGCAGGAGGAATTGTATTCCAGGAACCTTCAGCATGAGTATCCAAACGTGTAACCAACAACACTGATCACCCCAAAATTCCAAACAAAATCCAGGACAGGAGGCCACACAAATTGGGTGGTGGAACTCACACCAGAGGCATGGAAAACGATGGCACAAACAACTAGGGTTGGGGCAGCCATCGCTTCAAAGAGCATGTGTCTGTTCCCAAATGTTTCCGTTGCTGTCGATTTGGACATACGACGCACACCTGTGCGTCGTATGTCCTTTTTGCCCAGACAGAGCCTACTTGCGGCCACTGTGCAGAGAAAGGCCATGAGTTTGGCACCTGCCCTAAAAAAGATGACCCGCCCACCTGGGCAAACTGTAAACCACAGAAGATGCCAGCGGACCACTCAATCAGGGACAATCAATATCCCATCTACATCAAAGCTAAGGGTGCATACCAAATGAGAATTGATTATGGATCCACGCATTAGACCTTTTAACCTAGACAGGGTAAATTTCGCGCAGATAAATGCACAGCGATCTAAGGCTGTGGCCGGACAACTCACCAAGAAAGCGAATGAACAGAACCTCGACATCCTACTTATCCAAGAGCCATATGTGCACAGCCTGGGGGTGAGAGGATATCCCCTATCCTACAAAATAGTCCAGGATAACAGAGACAACCCCTGGGCTTGCATCCTGGTTAGGAACCCTGCTGTCACTGTAACCAAGATTTCCAGCTACTGTACATCCTGGGCCGCCTGTGCCCATATTATAACCTCGCTCGGCGAATTCTATGCAGTCTCATCGTACTGCCGCCCAGGGGGAGATATCCTCCAGCTACCAGGTACCTGCAGAATTTACTCACAGAATTCCAGAATGCCAGGATCATCGTGGGAGCAGATGTGAACTGCCGATCCCCGGCGTGGTTCAGCCAAAACCCAGGGCACCGCAGCGCCACAAATGGACAACACCTAGAAGAGTTCCTAGCAAACAGTACCTTCACTATACTCAATCAGCCAAATAACCCCACCACCTTTTCTAGCACAATGTGGGAAGCCACAATTGATGTTTCACTCACCTCAAGGTCTCTGGCTGGTCACTTCTCAGGATGGATGGTCAGGGAAAGCTGGACCACATCGGATCACAGGGTCATAACCTTCACGCTTCAACGCAGCATAGACAGGCAACAACCAACCCGACAAATCCAACATAGATATGCTGTACAGAAGGCAGACTGGCCACTCTTCCAGACTACCTTAAGAGAAGCAGCACAAACCCTCCAAATAGAGGGGCTGAGCCCGGATCAGCACCAAACCACCGTGGCGGATCTCATCACTGCCGCTGCAAACTGCTCAATTAAAAGGAAAAACCCAACTCTAGGGCCTGTCCCCTGGTGGTCCCTGGAACTACAACAGCTCAGATGTGAGGTGAACAGAAGGAGAAGACTATTCCAGAGAGAACGATTTTCCTGGCCAGCAGCAGAAATAGACCAACTCCGCGACCAC